>NW_020526870.1:0-72996 GCF_003368295.1 Carassius auratus
TGGTCATGAGATAGTGTTGGTATACCATAGGAAAAAATCAATTATTTTTGCTTAGTCTACTTTTTGTGTTTATGTTCAGGCATAAATGTGAATATAAATGTGAGAACCCTTGTGGTAATGCTTGACAAAATCATCACTTTTATGCAACTGAAAATCCAGTTGCACAGCATTGACAAGTTCAAAATACTTCTAAAAAGTAATTTTAAATATATCCACTATGTAAGAGATGTTGTCATTTTCTTATTATCGGTTCTAGAACAAGAACCTTTAATGCCCAAAGGATTAACAGTCCATTAAGATAAAGGTGGTTTGTAGGAAGCTCTGGGGTTGTATTCTCAGAGAATACAATAACTTCAGACAGATTCCATATGCTTGTTACATTATCTGGAATGGAAAGTGAAGGGACAGATGTTGTCTGGAATCATTTGGGGATCCGACTTCATCAAAGAGTTTGAGAACTCTCACGGAATTCCAAAAACCCTGTGATCTCACAACGCATTTCCTGTCTTAAGAATGTCACATCACTGGTGTCTGACTAAATGTGCTGATCATTCTGCTGCATTATTGACATTTCTGGGTCACCGTCATATTTATTTGAGCAAGGAGCGACACAGCCATATGTCTTTCAAAGGATGTGTGGGATTGTCAAGTCATCGTTATGATTATTTTGGATCTTTTAAGATCTTTTAAGCAAGAATGGAATTATTAATAACACTGGATCAATACAAAGTATAAAAATAGCCAACATGACCTTATGAAACTAATATAAAACTTCAGTGAAATCCAAAATTCCCCAATAGTGTCTGGTATAGAATTCAATTTCCTAATTCTTCACACATGATTGCTCTTATCTTCATGAATATTTATTCTTTATATCTAAATTAAAATCAGTGGGAAAATGTTCTGATATCTGTATATCAGAAGAACATTTTCTTATCTGGAAATCATGGATGTGCCTCCATCTATAGTCAGCTGAATATTACTTTCAGAGGGCATCCGCCAAGGTCTTACTGTATGTCAAGGGATGAAACGTCACCAACGATTTCCCAAAAGGCCCTAATTATGATACTGGATATGAGCTTATGGTAATAACGGACTTGTATTACATTAACTGAGACCCTTGTTCACCTGTCGCTCTCGGTTAATTAACATCAAATCTGGAGAAGTATTGGTGTGAGTGAAACTAGGCCTCAGGTGAGACTAGGTCCAGTTTTGTTTGTGTATCTGTATGGGCTTGGGATATGATTATCATCATAAGCATTTATGCATTTGCAATTTATAAAATTCACAAACTAAGGTTTGATGATAACTCCTGACTGTTCACTAGTTTACCTGAAGGTAAAAAAATTGTCATAAGTATGTAGTTTGTTGGCTGATAAATCACCGCTGGCTGATGGTGGTAACTGATCAAAAAAGTTCACATTAATTTCCATGTTGGGCATATGTTGAATATTCAGCACTTCCATCTGCTCTGAAGACAAGCAAGTGAATTGTCATACATAAATGTATGAAATCCCCCCGCCAGTCCTCTTAACCTGTTTGGTTAAGACTGGAAATGTGATATTTATATGCTTTAGTCATGTGGTAAATCTGAATAAAACCAAACAAATGTAATAAGATCCAAACACTGTGAGAAATAACAAGCTATGTATACAATTTTGGGGATCAGCAAAAAATATCATTTTACCTCATTAGTGTCTAGATCATCAAGACTTTTTTTTTTTATCAGATTTCTTTTTCTTTCTTTCTTTCTTTTTTTTGGCAAGAAGTCACAACTTGAAATAGATATGCACAAATATTTGCACAGAGTTTCTCAAGTGAATACAAGGTATTACAATGTGATCTGATTAAAGTGTAACATTTACTTACTGACAGTTGCAAAAGAAAAGCATTCTGTGTATGTTCATTTAAAAGCAGTGATACTTTTAAAATAACAACAACGATTAGAAATAATAACAATAATAATAATAATATATGTCCTCTTGTATTAAAATAAATGAATACATAAAAACACAAATAACAATATAAAAGAATGCATAACAAAACTGCAACATCAATAATAATATTATATTTTATTTCCATGTAGAATAATATATACATGGCATTTATATATATATATATATATATATATATATATATATATATATATATATATATATATATATATATATATATATATAAACTATAAAAATACAAGTAATGACTACAAAATAATACCTATTTTGGAAACACACACAATAAATGTATTTAATTTTTATTTCCTTTTGAATTTCATAAAAGATAAACAAAATACATAATAATAATAATAATAATAATAATAGTCCTTCTTTATTCCAAAAAATCTAAAGATATACTAGGTAAACTTAATAACTACAAATAAATACAGCAACATATTAACAACAACAAAAAGTGTCCTTTTGTATTCCATGAAAAATAAATACATACAATGATGCATACTGTACATACACACCCAACAATAATAGCATCAAGAACAATATTAATATAAACTAATGAAGAAAGAAAAATTGTCTTCAATTTGACCAAATTGTAAGAGTACCGAAAGGCTTCAGAGCTAACACACATGAGCTAAAGGCCACACATCTTTGGTTTTGAGGTCATGGCTTCTTTAAGCTGTATCACAGAAAGCCCTTCACATCATCAAGAGTGTCACAAAAGCACCACAAAGATTAATCACATGTTGATTGTTTTATAAAAGCAATTATACATCAGGAGCCCTGCCAGAATCCTGACACGTTGTGAGTCATTGTCTGAGTTACGGTCTTTTCATTAGCTCTTTCGTTTTCACTAACCCCTCTAGACTCCAGCGCTCACGTTCGGGGATACGGAGATGTAAACCACACCGCCATCCGCTCTCAAGGTTGAAGGTGAGCGAATAATAGACCGGGAGGGGAAAGAGAGAGAGACAGGAGGGCGAGAGGGACAGATGGAGGAGTAGATTGGATGTGAAAGGTAGATAGCAATTGTGTGTGCGTATGAGAGAAAAAGAGAGAGAGAATGAGTATATGTGGGTAGGAGAAAGAAGGAAGGACAGGTTGAGAGATTAATCTAACCTATGGCGTAATGAGGCCTCTGTCTGGCTGCCTTCCTCCGCAGATAGAGAAAAATCCACTGTATTTATGCCAACTCGCAATCTAGCATGTCTATTTTGTGTCCAAGTGCCCTCAGCCAGCTGTACCCCCACCCCAAAAATACCAAATAATGAAATAAAGTTTAATGGAGGGAAGGCCTATTAACTGACAGAGTACTTTCTTACACTGACGAGAGCGATCTCGTGGGTGAAATGAAAATGTGCAATGACAATGCTGCCAACTTCCCCGACAAGGGTCTTTTATCAAGCTCTGTGGAAAGCCAGGTCCCAATCATTTCATTCCTAGAGCGGGAAAGAGAGCAAGCAACAGAGAAAGTGTGGATTTGAAATCCAACATACACCCACTCAGACTCTACTTATGTACTTCCTGTTGGTGTGCAGTTCTGACCGTAATTATCTGTGGAGGCTCATCTCATGCGACTTGAATTGTGTTTAACATATTTTCAACAAAACATTGAATGATATATTTGCGATGCATATAAATATTCAAAACAGTGATAACATCAGCACTTATGGTTTATCATTGATCCTAGACAAAACACATTACACTTAAAAAAAGATAAAAAAAAATTTTTTAAGTTAAATGGTTGCAAACAATTTATTTTAGCTAAAAAGAAAGAAAAAAAGTATTTATTTAAATGTAGCTTAAAAAAAATCATTGCAAGCACTTACCTTAAAATAAAAATAAAAGGATATTTATTTCTTTCTTTTTTTTTCTCAGCGTACTGGTGTAACATATATATTTTACCTAAAACTAAAATTATATAATCCTTTTTCATAATTGAAATAAAAGATAAATATTAGATGAAAAACTATATAAAACTATATAATAATAATTAAATAAATAAATGAAAAATACCAAAATTACAAAAACAAAGAAATGAATACTGAAAATACAAACATTAAAGCATTAATATTACTGCAAAATTGCAATAAATACTAGGAATAGTACCAAAGGAAATACTTCCAGAGTCACTTTTGGCCCTGTAAAAAAAATAAAAATAAAATAATAATAATAATAATAATAATAATAATAATAATAAAATAAATAAATAAATGATAATAATAATAATAATAATAATTGCAATTTTGGACTAATGAGATTTCTCAGTGCAGTCACCAAAAAATTCAGGATGCAGTTCAAAATCGTGTATTTGAACTGCATATAAAATGTCCATCCATTTGGATTGCAATTTTAACATAACCTAATAAACTTAATGTGATGCATATTTGTCAAAAATGAAACTAGTATGTTTTTTTTTTATTATTATTATTATTAAATAATGATACAAATGACAATGTTTTACTGACTTTTTAAATATATTAGATTTCATTTGAATAATAATCTTTTAAAAATTAAATATAACAAATTTGGTTGATTGTGAAAACATAAAAACTGTATGAACATAAAATATTTCTCGCTGTTTAACAACATTCTATTAGTTAAAATGTAAGAGAAATTGGATTTATTAAGATGTTCTTAATCGTTCATATTCATTTTGACAGAAACATATAAAAATAGTCAATGGTTATTTCACTCTTTCTTTAGATCATGAAAGTTATATAAACTTAATAAAGAATTGTTTGATTGGTGTTCATGTTTTAAGGGTAAAACAATAAAATACACATATTAAATATTAAGTACATTTCACAAAGACACAGCAAGAAACAAACTGAATCAAATGTAGACATTTTAAGACGGAAAAGCCTAAAAAGTATTTTCTTGTAAAATGTACTCCAGCAATCTTTTACAGTTTAAAAGTAAAAACTCAAACAGTTGCTATAGTTGAAGAAACACCAATGAAAGTGTTTGTTAGTCTTTGTGTCCCATATGTTCAACACTACAGACTTTAAACCCCTAGCTAGTGACAATTAAAGCAGCACCAGTGGGAGTATCTTTCATATGTCAAAGTTTGATTAGTGAATTGACAAATCCTCTGCAACTGGGAGAATTGATGTATTTAAGGGCCTGCAGAGCTGCATGGGAAATCAGAGCTAAAAATAGATTCCCTCATAAATAGCAACTATCATTTACGCTGTATCAGAGCGAAGACATCCACCTGTCACTCCACATAAGAATTCCCCAGTCAGTCGGTGAAGGACACCTGGTGTGTGAGAATGTGTGTGTGAGAATGTGTGTGTGTGTTTAGATCGGCGAATCAGATCCAACATACCCTGAATCTGCCCTCTGATTGGCTGCTGCAGCAGAAAGTCAGACTAAACAGATCCTCTTTCGCAGATCTAACCAGCAAACATGTCACGCAGTCACACAGCCCCAAATACCCAGGGCACCTTTGTGCTTCTGTTTATAGAAAGACTTGAGAGCCTTGTGATGGCATTATAAGTTGTCGCCTGAGGTTCTCCTTGTGTACCTGTTCGGTTCGCCTCCAGCACACACCAACTGTGCACATTTGGCCTAAAGACAAGCAAATATCATTAGAAACCCCAGATCCGCCACTGTAGTGTGAACCTGTAGTGCCAATCCGAAAAATACCACAGACAGGGAATCCGTATCTGATGTACAAAAATACATTTATTTGAAACGATTCCAAAATGACAGTAGTTTTCCATAGAAATATCGAAATAAAGATGTAACAATAACCATGAGTCATGCTTTTGTGCGACGGGAGATAAGTATTACAAGTATTTGTTCGTCAAAACATTATACATAAATCGTATGGCGAGTTTCTTTTCCACCAGCTTCGTTTTGCTTTAATGTTTATAGTGTCGTTACTGTTACAAAGTCATGATTTATATTACAAAGAGAGTGCCAGTAGAGCAAATAAAACCTGATGGATATCATAGAACTCCACTGAACGAGGGAGAGAGGGCTCATTAGCACACAATGGCATTAAATAAAGAAGCTAAATAGTCGTCAGCAAGTACTGTTCAACATTAAAAAGAGGTTCTCACTAACCTTAGATAGCAGGTTATAAAACAAGTGCTCAGCTCTCCAGACTAACCAGAACTTTTACACTGATGGTCAAAATGCTGCATGTGCAGCAAGATCACAGCCAATCTGAGCATTTTCTTGTTTGACATACAGCTGTAGAGCTCAACTTTGGACCAATGAGATTTCTCAGTGAATTCAACAATGTATTTAGGCCTAAAATGTAAGATTTATGCATTTGAATTGCATATAAAAGTTCCTTATGTTCGGATAACACAGTTTTAACATAAACTAATAAACTTAATGTGACGCATATTTGTCAGTCATACATAAGTTGTGTGCACATATATATATATATATATATATATATAAAATTTGGGTCATATATATATGCATCAATTGCATTTCATTTGAATAATCATATATGTTTTAAATAATGCAAATTTTATTTTTCAAATCACATAGAGTCAGCATAAATCTGTTAATTGTGAAAACAATAAGATTAAATAAGATATGACTAGCTGTGGAATAAGCCATATTTAATTATTTAAAATGTTATAATAATAATAATAATAATACAACATTGATGATAAATATATAAACCTGGTTATTTTGTATTTAAAGTACTATTACGTGTATTTATATATTACTATTATAGAAATCTAACCTTTCATTTTTTATAATAATAATAATAAATAATAATAATAAAGTGCTCTTGATTTTCAGATTAATATTTTTTTCTCTCTATAATTTGCCTAGAATAATAATAAATCTATTCTTTGTTAAAAAATATAAATATATATTTTTTTATATTAAAATGTATTATTCAGTTAAAAAGTATGAACATGGTTAAATATGGCCAGCGGTGGAACAAGCAATTATTTGATTAGTGAAAATGCATGAAACATTGGATTTATTGATGATGAATATATATGGTATTGTGAAAAAAAGAAAAAATAATAATAATATATTGCTGCCTTCAATTTTAAAGTACAATCAACTCAAGCTGTACAAGTAATTTCAACTTAAATTATATTGAACTGATTTAAAAACCCGCAGTTGAGTTGAATATTGTATAACTTATTTGAAAAAGTAGAAAATTGCTTAAAATAATGTAAAACATGATTTCACGATTTGAATTAGCAATTTTTTAAAAGTGTAAACCCGCTTAATGTGTGTTTAAAACACATTTAGTATTTATTTATATGTACGCATATAATATAAAGTTCATTAGTTTATGTTAAAACTGTGATGCAAATGGTTTCTAAAATGTATAAGAATTTCAAATACATCAATCTTAAATTTAGGACTTTTTTGAGTCTGGGTGCATCAAAACCCACATCAAAAGGGAACAACAAAACATCTGAGCGTTATGTCTTGTTGATTTTCTGCTTTGGGCTTTTTTTAGGAAACATAGATTTAGGTGAGTGGGGGACTAAAGATATGAGTAAAAATGTCACTTTTAGAGTGAAACACCAACTGTGACTAGTAGAGATACAGTAAAGCGGGACGCTAAGCTAACCTGCGAGTGTTAATGAGAGCATGTGTGACAGGATGGTAAAGTAGCAACTTTCCCCCATTCCCTCGGCTCAGGGCCTGTGCTAGTGTAATTGCATGCTGACTTCAGCACACCGTAGAGCCTCTGAGAAGTCCAGATTAAGAGTAAAATACTGTTTCATGTCACACAGATTTAGACTGTGTCTAAACCAGTCTCTGTAGCCCATTTTACCAACTGTATGCATAAAGCATCTGGAGAGACTATGCTCACATTTACAAATGCAAAGCTGTTTTCAGCTGCTCTAGAGTCGATAAAAAAGGGAAAAACATGGCAAGTTAACTACCCTAAAATGAATGCGAATTTGGCCTAGATCTGTAGACTTGAATATATACTTACTCTAAAATTTGAAAGGTTGGAGTCGGTTGGATTTTTGTATGGTTTTGTTTTTGAAGTCTTTGATGCTCACCAAATAGTATTATATTTTAAAATAAGTTTTGTTTTATTTGAAAATATTTTAAACTGTAATTTATTCATCTAATATTAAAGCTGAATTTTCAGCAACATTATTTCAGTCTTAAGGAAATCATTCTAATATGTTGAGTTGATGATGATTACTTAACATTTCTTATTATGATAAAAAGAATTGGGCTGCTTAATATATATATATATATATATATACATACACACACACACATTGGAACAAAGTAAGTCGTTACTGTCACTTTCGATCATGATTTATATGCAAGCTTGCTCAATAAAATTTTATTTCTTAAAAAATTTAAATAAAATTAAAATCTTACTGACCCCAAACATTTGAATAATAGCCCAGTGCATATGGCTCAAACTCATTTTTGAATTCACTTCGGAAAAATACCTCAAATTCTGTGGTGAAACTGAAGTTGTTGGTCAGATTCTTAAAGAAGACATGATATATTGGATAGAAATCACAACATACAATAGAACATGTTAAGTTGTGGTTAGTCTGGCTGAAATATCAATAAACTTTAGGTCTGAGATGATTGAAATAAACAGAATGATATGAGATCTGTTCCAAAACCCAGTTAGCTGCCTAGGCAGCATTTTAAGGCATCATAGTGCTCCCAACGCAAAGACTCTCACTAGCTTTGTTTTCTAAATGTAATGGCTCCCTTATTTCTGGCAGTCGCAGTTTCATATTTACAGTAATATAATAATAATTCCATATTTCAATATTCACTTTAAACCCATTAATGCCCATTTAAAAATTAATCTCTTAGCATTATTCATGCAATTCTAATAGCAGTGTAAACACATTCATGGCATCTATGAATGATAAATATACCTAAATGCCATAGCTTCTAAAAACAATGTTATGGCATTAACAATTCAAGTGTAATAAATTCTGTTGCATCGTAATTCTTTCTAAAGATGGATTTTTATAATGTCTGTTCAATGCTTTTCTCATTTAACATAATAGTGACTTGTTTTTTTTTTTTTTAAAGCTTATTAGTGTATCACTGTTGACGTGAGGAGCACTATTTTATGACACACACAGATGCTGCCTAAGCAGACGGTTTCAAAACATAGGTCCTGTGTAAGACACCTCACCAAGCTTCAAAACATAGAATTAATGTACGGTGCATGTGTTATTTAAAATGATAAAAAATAAAAATACAATGATTTCAACACTTGTTAACACTAGTTTAATACCAGGTAAAACATGGTTCTTACCCATTTAGATTTCATAATTTACTTGTTTTGATCATTTAACATCAAATTGTTAGGTTTCAGATAGGAAAAAATAATAATTTTGCTCTGTATTCATAAAACATATATTTTACATGGATACGATGAAGCACAATGTTTCGGTTTGTAATATGACACTAATTGAGTAGAACAGGAATTGAATGCTTGGGGAGATATTTTGGCCAAAGTCACTAATATTCTGATATATTGCTATACATTTACATTCACAATGGAATCTAAGAAACCACCTGCTTATTATTCATGAATTATATCCATTTTGTGTGACACAGGCAATCAACTCCAATACAAAATGTCTAACCATATACAGAAACACTGCTCTCTATAGGTTTGACTTTAAATCTGAGGTCAAAATCCAAAATGGCAACATTGAAGCATATGCAATACATCTTTACCTTTCTTTTTTTTCTTTTTTTCTTTTTTTGCACAATGGATGAATAAAATAAAATAAAAAAACTATTTACAGCACTGGCTTATTTACAGCACATCAAGGAATCACTGTTTGGATTCGTAACACCCACTTTCTGAAATGTATAGCAGACTGTGTTCAGTGGACTTCAGTCTTCACTATTATATTTACAGTATAAGGATATGAAATGAAATACACTTGCTGTATATACAAAGAAATTAAAACTGAAGAATATTGTACAGTTCAATGCTTTTTTCAATCCCTGGGAGATGCGACACCTTAAAAATGTGTGCAAAAAATTAAATAAAAATGGCTTTGTTAACTGTTAAAACTGTTATAAATTAATTTTCGATTCTAAATGATGAATACTCATTATTCAAAAGGCATTCTTATTTGTAAGGCATTCACTTATGAAGCAAAATGATTCCGTAGGCCATTTATCTACAAAAAAAAAAAAAAAAAAGAAAAGAAAAGAAAAAAAAATACAGATGGACAGTATATATTTGAGGAACTTACAATAAATTACATTTAACCGAAGGTTTGTTCGTGATAAAGTTACATTTTATAACATTTTCCAAAAAGATATCAAGCTCTCTTGTGTTCGTATATCAAGAGATTTATTCAACGCTATCTCACGACCAATTCGTACTTATTTTACGAGGTGGCTTATTCGTACGAATTTGTACGACCTCACTCGTACGATTTTATACGACCCCAGTGACGGTTAGGTTTAGGGGCGGGGTTAGGTGTAGGTCATTCGTACAAATTCATACGAATTGTGCAACTTGTAAAATACGTACGATTTGGCAACAATCGTATGAAATTGTACGAGTGTGGTCGTACGAATTCGTACGAATAAGCCAACTTGTGAAAAATTTACGAATTGCTGTGAGATCGGGTTGGATTTATTCCACAAAACATTCTCAACGTTTGATATTTCATGGATTTAACTTAAGTTCGAGCTCCAAAAAAAGCTTTACTATAGACATGTTATTCTTAATAGTTACTCTATATTCCCTCTTTATAGAAGTACAAAAAGCTTGCCTTCAAATTGACATTTTATCACAGTGCTTTTGGAAAGGTATCTCACTTCATGACTGAAAAATTCACCTTTTAGTCCATATCACTTCACCTTTAGACGAAGGCTCGATAAGTGTGATAAATGTGCAATTAAAACTTGAAATGTTTCAACAACCACTAATTTAGAAGATTGCAGAGCAGGATTGCTTACAAGAAGAATGCAAAGCTGTAATATAGAGAGGGATATAAACACTGTTGGCTTTTCTTGCATGCTTTAGCTGCAATTTTGTCCCCTCCGTTCAGGTTCTGACAAATATAAAAAAAACGAGATGACCTACAGAAAAATTAAGTTAATGTAGTCACTAAAAACACTCTTCACAATGTTTGAAAATCAGTTTGAATAGTTAAATGAACTTGGCATAAATACGTTCTGACCCAACAAAAATGCAAAGTTTTTGATACTAAAAGCCACCTTTTTTTCACACAGTTTCAAAACTGATAAACTGCCAGATATAATTCAAAAATGCACCTGGCAAGTGGCTTTCCCCCCAACTTTCCATTACGATTCCAATACAACATTTTTTGGAATTTCAAATGTTGGTAAATTGGTAATTTCTCAACCAAGCATGTTTTCAGTGACTTGTAGAGTAGTTAAATCTATTCTTATTTTCCACGCAGATCGTAACAAACAAGACACCCATGCAAATCTGAGCTCCTTAGAAAACTATTAACAATGACAGTGTTTGGAATTTACAAAAAAAGCATAAAGGAAAACTGTCAACCTTTAAAATTGTGAAACCTCTGTACACATTATTACAATACGCCTCCGCCTTCTTTCTTGACGTTTTCAGACGCTCGTGCAGTTGGGGATCTCCCTTGTGCTTTCGCAGGTGTTGATCACACCGCCTACTCGCCGAAAACACAGAAATGACACATTAGCCTTCAAAATTCTTCCTCAACAAACAAAACTGTCTATATTTATTTTCTTAACACGTGTCCCCGGATGATTACTCAGAAGAAAACTTATTGAATAATCTTGCTTTTAATTTAAAAAATGACTTTTCTTCAACCCAGACCTACTTTTCACTATATTCAGCGAAATCTCACTGCATATAATCAAGTCTCAACATGACTTCAAGTTGGATAAATGGTTTGCTTTGAAATGCATAACATTACAGAAGACAAATGCATAGCGAATGCCATTTTATGTTATCTTAAAACGCTTGATTATACGCTCAACCATATATATTAGACATGTATAAATGAACAAACTAGATGTTTTCAGCATTAGAGTCATTAAATATTTAACCTCATGAAGGCAAGCAAAATGAATGTAAACCAGGCTAGAAACTGAACCATTAAGTAAGAAATCAAGCAAAAAAACGAATGTTTCATCCTCCTATTAAACACCCACAGAAAGAGTGGTGGGATTTATTTGCTGCGTGGCACTGAATGTTGCATGTTTATTCATCACAGTTGTTGTTATCACACTGACCCCAATTTGACCCATTTTATAGTTTAATCAGTGCTCTTTTATAATCACTGCTTAACAGCACCAATTAAATATTAATTTGCAGTTATTAAGCAATTACATGATCACAGACGCATCCACTTGGGAAATAAGGACACTTGGGCCCACTGTAGATAGTTCTCATTAGCATGCATTATGTGTCCGATTATAAACTCTCTTGATTCCAAAGGCTGTATTTTGGTCTAATGGTTTCCTCTATGTAATTCTAAAAGCTGAATGATTCATATTTTAGTGTAAAACACAAAGCTTGCCACCGCAAGAGTCGGTTTATAATAGCACGCAGGTTTGTGACTCAGATAGTCTCGAGGCTGAAAAAGACTAAGGCTTGAAAAAAATTAAATTACTTTTCCTATCATGCAATTTATACTTGAGAACTACTTAGAATACTAGAGAAAGACAATTATTCAGAGATGTATCTGGTAAAGTTGGTATTATGTTCACTAAGTTCCACCTTAAAAAAAACATTAATGACCAATACTACTTTAGCATCTTCTGTCATGTACTGTACATGGTTTCTGAAGTACTGGACACCAAAGGAACTCTGTGTGAAGGTTGGGGGTTCGATTCCCCGGGAACACATGATATGTAAAAATTGATAGCCTGAATGCACTGTAAGTCGCTTTGGATAAAAGCGTCTGCTAAATACATAAATACATAAATACAAATACATATATATATATATATATATATATATATATATATATATAGTGAATTAATAGTGAATTTTAAGTATAGAAAATAGCAAATGGGTTATATAAGGTTTAATTTTTCTAATAATGTCACTTACGTTTGGCACGGGCCTCCAGCTCTTTCTCCATCAGCTCTTTCTGGGTGGAGAACTCACTCAGGGTGATTTTTGGTGTGGCGTCATTCTGGCCCACCGTACTGATCATCTCCTGCTCTTTCTCATGGTTCACCTCCGCATAAATGTTAATCCAAGGGATTTTTCTGCAGAACAAGTTTTTGGTGAAAAAAATAATAATAATAACAATAAAACATCAGCATTAACAATAACCATTTTTTATTTTATTTTTTAAAAGGTGTAATTTCTGAGCCACTAGAGACACAAAGCGGAATTGCAACGTGTTTGTTTGAATTCAGAACTCTCAAATCAAATGAACAAAAAAGTAAAATGTGAAATTATATGTTTGTTTTGGTCCCTTTTTCAGTGGCAAATTGGCATAACATGCACGACAAAACAAAATGAGGGATGTGCATGCACACTCACAAGTTGTTAAATACGGTGTGACTGATATCACAATCCTTCATTGTATTCCTGAAATAATGACAGTGATAATTGCTGAATATATTTAATATCTTCTGTAGAAGAAGTTGCCCAGGCAATCAGAGGTACTGAGAAGCCATGCAGGGCAACCCGGAATGAATTATAGAGATGTTTTTATAATTCCCTGAAATTGCATGGCATGCTTTCCCAACACACTAACAACACTGTAATGTGTTTGCTTTTTTCCAAGCTCACTTTATATTTTTATGAATTAGAATAAGCATCTTCGCTTTTTTCTTCTTCTCAAATTACTATTAATTTTGTGAGTTAATTGCTTTGTTTTTCCAAGTGTAGCATTTCCATAAATACGATTCCTTTTTAAATTACTTGGGGGGAGGAAAATTATATCCATTATTAATGATTGTTTCAACATTTCCATGAGTCTTTTCCATTTGAATAATTTTGAGACCAAATAAATTATTCAAAGTGCTACAAAACAGTTTTCCAGTAGAGGAACCATGGCTGCATATTAAACAATTCACTGATTTTTCCCTGCACTTTCAGGAAACATGAATATTTTTTTCTTTTCTTTTTTTTTTTTTCAACGTTTCTATATCCAAACTAATAACTAGATTTTACAACTAGCATGAGCAAAAATAGAACTCTCAAAACACCCAGATACAAAAGAAAGTCGCTGCCGATTCCATCTCATCAAATCTTACTTTATATTTCATCTTTATATAAAGATAAACAGAAACGAGAACTATGGTGTGCATGAAAAGAATGAAGTTCAGTAGCTCGAGTCCTGGTAAAAAATAATAAAAAAATGAATAAGTGATGTAAAATCTGTTTGCATAGATGTACCTCTTAAATTTGTAGATGAGAAATACAGCTAAACCCAAAAACACCACAGACAGAAGCATCAGCATAGCAGAACTGCTGTGTCTCGGGATGGAGTCAACCAGTGGAGCTGTGACACAAAACACAAGTGTTACTCCACACTTCTTTTTTTTGTCCATTAAAAACAATATCTCAATATTTGTTTCAGAACAAAGCATGTCAGTCTAAAAATGCCATTTCATGCCGATCTAAGACCTTTTATCACAAGCGGATTAAAGAACAACTGATCTTGAATCATTCTACAGAGCATCTCCTGTGACAGTTTCCCAAACCCCCTTCAGCTCTCTCAGAGGGACTTCTGCCAATTGTTGGCATCCCTTCAAAATTGTTCATGGGAGCCTTACACCCACTGGCTGTATATTTCCCCTGTGACTATGTTGTAGAAAGACAGCCCCTTGAATCCTCTGACCTTTTCGAGAGAATCCTGAATGCTTTCCAGAACTTTCGACACAAAAAGTGCCAAGGAGGCTGCCAGTGTTTCTCAGTAAAAGTGCATGGGTAATAGCACAGACCATGAGTCATATATCAGTTAGTTTGCTCACTACTAGTCGATGATATTATATCTGCAAGGAATCAGTAAACATTACCAAGTTAATACAGAAAATGTTAATGAATCCAAATTATGTAAATGTGGCATATGGTATTGTGGTTCCAATTCAAATGATTTATTCATCTGGCCAATGTATTTATCCCAAAAACAGTACTTTCACTTTCGATCAATTTAATGCAGCCTTGCCGCATAAAAGCACTGATAAAAAACTGAATCAAAGAAAAATAGTGTAGTGTAACTCACAAGTTTAAGACTTGCGATTCTTCCTTCTTTTTAAACCAAATGGCACAAAATGTCATTCATTCCCAGTGTTTTGCAACCAGATCTGAAAATTAACTGGTTCTTGATTCCTAATCGAAACAATAGACCAGAAAGCCTTATTCTTTTCACTGCTGACTGTGAGTGTTTTTTCTTCTTCAAAAGTGGGGAGATCGTGCAAGCCATGATTGCTGGAGAGCAATTATCCAATTATCTTCCATAAGGCTTTCAGCATCACTGGTGGAGCATAAAAGCCCAATCTTTCAACAATTTATAGTGCTGACAAGCGTCTGGTCTCAGGAAAGCAATCAACGTAATTACCCAGGAGAACTGAGGGAACAGTATATACTGTAGCACCCAACAGAGGCTAGAGAGGGAGATCAACTGAAATGCCACTGTGAAATGTAATCCAATATAAGCAGTTTCACACTACAGATGTCAGCTAAATCATATCAACATTTTTTGTTACCTAAAGTTAATTGTGTGGTGTAAACGATGACCCGGGAGCCAGGTTTCAACTCGAACTCCACAGAGATCTGATTCAATGCGTTGACCAAGATTTCTGAGATCTAGGAAGAAAACAGCATGCAGAAGAGTTAAATACAGTAGTGCTTGCTCACTAAGATGCTATGTGTTTTGTGCATGTAGCTATGCAGTTAGTAAAGTATTCTAGGGTAAACCCGCAGTGCAACACACATCCCCCGTATCAAACAGGACTAGTTCCAGTGAATGCCCAAAATGACTTGTCACAGCTCTTTCTGCAGCTTCAATGACAATTAAATTGGCTAAATAGTAAAATGTGTTGTTATTCTTAAGAGTGTAATTTGCCAGTTGTGATTACGCCTGTGACATATTAAAGAGTAGAGCTTTATTTTGTGAAATGGGGGTGTCAGTAGTGTGGGGCTATGATAATTTGGGTTGTGGATCAAAGAGTTTTAAGGGTTTATTTCAAACCCTAAACAGTTATAATGTCTCCACAAGCACTACTATTCAACATTTCACCCTCAAAAATGTAAATTCAAAAGCCCCTACTGTAAAAGACTCTTGTTGTGACACGTCCTTGTCATGTAAGCCTAATTAGACACGGGTCTTTCCGCCAGCCTTTTTAATTTAAAGAAAAAAGAAAATAGGTAATAGGTAGGAATGTCAAACAATCCCCTTGAGAATATTTTTGACACGTCGTCTCTTTTTGCGGTGACAGTTACTTTCATTGTAGCCCCGGGTAGAAGCTGCTCTTTTATTCTGATAGAGGTCCATCATTCTCCAGCGCATTTCAACCTTGACCGTTAATGAGAAACCATCAAATTTGCATCAGATCTCACGTCTAACCTGCTCCAGATCCTCCTCTGTCCTTTTCCTGCCATCCGATTGGTTCCTGGGAGGAAGCAGGAAGAGTTCGGCCGCAGTCGGAATGCCAGGAAACACGGCCACCAGCAACTGTTCTTCCGGAATGTCAGCGACCTGGGTGGTGCAGGAAAAAACGACCCTTATTAAATAAGGCTCAATGATTTATATGTTACCATCTCCCACATTAACAAGGGTTACATTCATTTTAAACGAGGCTGATGGCTTCCAGTAAATCAGTTTTGATGTATACAGAATATAACCCGGCCAAGAAATTATTAGACGCAAGCGTGCGAGTGCAAACGGTTCTACACACGTTGAATTCCTAAAAACCTCAATCAATATCTTAGTCAGAGATCCACTACAAGGCCTAAAGGTCTAGACATGACCGGCTGCCGCAAAGCCAATAAAGAAAAGCCCACCTTGTATTCTCCCAGAGATACTCACCAAAGGCCATTTCCCTCATAAAGAGGAAATTATCTGACCTCAGGTAAATAATCTTTGTCTTATCTGGTACTACCACGCAGGGCTCGACCGGTTATAAGACAATAGCTCAGAAATAGACAGCCTAAGCATAATTTACAATGAGCAATGCGGCCAGGGCCGAAGCAGGCTTGCGAATCAATACTCTGAGTCCAAGTTTGTACTCGCCACTGCAATATTGGAGAAAGAAAAACCCTGGGGCTCATTGAAGGATTCAGCCTATGTGCAACTGCTACTGATATTCCTAATGATTAATGCACATCTCCAAGCTCTAGCCTTTATTTCTTTCTCAACACGCTAGATTCGACACACACTCCATCTGCTTGCGAATTAAGGTCCAAAAAGGCAATTAGACAGCAAAAGAGAGACATAATGTTGCAATGCTCTTAATTACACCCTGCTAATAGCTTAAGAGTCATTGTTGTAATTAAATCACTTCTTGTCAAAACATTCCTTTCTCAGACCGAAGAACTGCAGAATAGCATTAAAAGGCACAGATGCAATAATCCATTACAGCAGAGGACAAAGTTGTTATTAAAGAGGTTGTTTAGACATCTGTTGTGTTTTCTGTCATTGTAGTTCATCTTTCTCTATTTAAGTGCTTGGCCGTGTCTATTATTGACTCTCTGCTAGAATGCAAATATAGCTGTACAGACAAATTTAAACAATTCAACATTTCTAGTATTTTCATTCAGATGTATGGTGCTAAAAAAATAAATCCATTATTATCATCTTTACAGACATCATACATTGTGTAAATGCTTTCTTGGAAGCCAAGGCATCAATGTGAAAGTCCTTGGGCAGTTTTTAAAACACAACACTCACAGATGAACAGTTTACTGCGAATAAGTTCAAAGTGAGAAATTTGCACAGCATGGGCTGGGTTTTTGCTGGAGAATGTGCCGACGTGCCGAACACTCTGGTCATGCTGAGAGTCCATATTAGGAAAATATGTCTGGATGTGGTGCCAATGGAAATGCAGTTGGTCCAGTGACAGGAAGTCACACTCACCTCTATATATAGACTGGAGGTTTGAAGATACGTGTCGTCTTGCAACTGGAGGAACTAAATTTACATTTGCACCAAATCTAGACATATTTACCTAAAATGATATACATATAAATATACACTACCAAAGTGTGGGGTCAGTAAGATTTTTGTTATTGTTTTCTCTTATACTCACAAAAGATGCATTTATTTTGTTCAAACACACAGTAAAACTAATACTACGAAATGTTATAAATAAATAAATTCAATCATATTTATATATTTTCATATTTCAGATGAAATTTTAGAAATATATTTTAATATATTTTAGCGGAATTTTTGGGGGCTCTATACTTTAGTCTTCATAATCCTGAAGAAATGATTCTAATATTGTGATGATTCTAATATTGCTCAGCAACATTTCTTATTATCATTGTTTAAAAACCATTCATGCAGTGTGTAATGTAGCTGTATGTGAATGTATTGAATGTTATTGTAATGAATCTGCAAAGTTGTAAATTTGAAAGTTTGCGATAAATAAAGCTATTGTCTCCTAAAAAAAAAGAATCGACCCTGAACAGCTGAAACGAGTCCTTAGTAATTCAAATCCCACTTCCGTGACAGCCACACATCACAGGGTAACACAGTTGCACGATGCATGCCTATGTTCCACATTGGCCGTCCGCCAACAACTTGAACCCGCCCACAAACATGTCATTCAACAAATCTGTTCAACACGGGATTCCGGGCCTGCTGTTGAAAGATGGATCAGTATCATGTTTATTTGGACCAGCTGCGCCTCTGAATCACAACCTATAAGTATGATAAATAACAGATTTTCCATAGAGTGTTTAAAATACAGAACTATTTAAATAGGCATATAATTTACGACACGCGCTGTACACTGTAGACCAATCACAACAGACTAGGCCATCTGACCAATCAGAGCAGAGCAGGCTCACGGAAAGGAGGAGTTTAGGGAATCTTTGAAATGCTTTAAACATATCGTTTGAGAATAGCTGGAAAATAAGGTCAAATAAAAAAAAAAAAAATAAATAACAATGCAAATCTTCAATGTTACTTTTGTTCAATTTAATGCATACTTGCAAAATAAAAATATTAACTTATTATAAAAATTAACACTTTTATGAAGCCATTCAGCTTCAAAAACAACGCAAAGCACAAAAAATAAAAATAAAATAAAATAAAAAAAAATTCAAGTGGTCCATACAACTGATAAAGTCTTCTGATGTCAAACTTTTGTTCATTTCATTAGAAATTATGTTGGTATTGGAAACACACTCTCTCCCCTGAAATGCTGCTAAAATATATATATATATATATATATATATATATATATATATATATATATATATATATATATATATATATATATATATATATATATATTCCATGAAGATATTTTAAACTTAAAATAATAACGTAATTTGCTTTGCTAAGAATTCATTTGGACAATTTCAAAGGCGATTTTCTCAGTATTTAAATTTGTTTTGTGCACCCTCAGATTCCAGATTATCAAATAGTTGTATCTCTGCCAATATTGTCTGATCCTAATAAGCCTAATAAACCAGACCAATCGGTGTGTGACTTCAAAGTACCGCAAGATTTTTAGAGAGAATACGGCTGCTTGTGCTTTTGAATCGCTCTTTCGGTACTTTGATGTCATACACGATCTGTCTGTGCAGCGCCACTTCAAAACCAACGCGACTATGGCCAATGGTTGAACTCGCCAAATGGTTCACCCAGTTCATTCAAAACGTGGATTAAGAAATGAAATGCTGTGGGTTGATCGGGGATGAATTGAGCAAAACAGACAACATCGTGTCTAAAATAACACGATAGTAACTCCTTAATGAGCTGTTGTAAAAGATGAGTATCGCACTCTCGTGATATTGCACTTAGCCTACAGCTCGTTTGATATTTATTAACTACGTGATTTAGCTAAATATGAGACAAAATTTCAAACAGGCCCCATATCTTGAATTTTAGGGATATTCTCTAGGCTCCATCACGCAGTAACTTGTTGATCTGCCTCATATTAGTCATCAATCGACTGTATGAAATGGCAGATGATCCACATAGGACTGGGGCGAGGCAAGTGCATTAAATGCATTAATAATTTTAACGCGTTATTTTTCTCCATAATTAATTAATCTAATTAACACATTAAATTACCATATCTAATGTATATATACTGCATATATATAACCATTATTAAACTATACAAAACTGATGCTCCATTTGGGCACTTGGGCATGTCATTACTCCATGTAAAATGTTGTGACGTTTAATGGATCGTTGATGTCACTAATACTACAGGGTATTGTGCCGAACACCCACCCCCCCACCCCCATGATATGATATCATATTCTCTCTATACCGCATACATAAATAACAGTGTCAAAAAGCCTAAAATAATAAAGGTCCTTCTTTCAGTATCAAAGTGTTTGTGATTCAAGTCCTGTGCTGACTCTGAGGCACTGGCTCTGCCTTTAACCCCTGCTACTGAAACCTTCTATTCTCATCTCCTCAGGCTGTTATACCGCTATCGCCCCAGTGTACCAGAACAGACAGCCGCCTCCACTCACCTCTCCTGCCCATTGCCTCAAACAGCCATCTTAAATGGACCTTGACTTTGATTATGTCTGAGCCTCGCTCTCCCTCGTTTTTTAATACACTGAGCTGTTTATCAGCGGCAGTATGGATAAAGTGTATCGGCTTCCTCTAGGGCACCACGGGATGTGCTTTAAATGCAAGAGGATAAATGAAAGGAACGGGAAAAAGTGAGTCTCCTTACCAGGAGAGCTCAATATTAAGCCATTAGGTTTTGAACTTGATGTTGAAACAAAGAGGGGAAAAAGTTGGAAGCGGACAGTTTTATTTCTGGTGAATTCTGGGTAAAGCCAAGGAATCTGAGGCCAGAAAGATAATGAGAGAGAAAGAGCACATGTAGAAGACGGAGGTGCGTTTACGAGCAGATGTGAGATCAGAAGCCTCTTTGTGCTCAGCTGGTCCGACTTTGTTCTCAGGCAGATTCTGTTCTGTATCACGGAGTTCAGATTTAAGTGTGATATTTAGGGATTTCTGTATTTTTGTGTTTTATGTCTGAAACAGAGAGAGAATATTGCTGGTTTAATGAGCACAGTCTTCCTAACGAAACAGGAAGCTGCTAAATCACTTCAGACCAGACTAAGCTGGTTGTATGATCTTAGCTGCTCTCTAATGGTCTACTGGCTGGTTCTAGATGGGTTTGGGGTACTTTGGGCAATGTGAGCCCGGCTGGCTGCACTCCTAAACCAGTAACACTACTGTAAACCATCTCAAGACTAGCAGACAAGCTTAGGCTGTTTTAACCATAAAAAAATTTCTTTTTTATTTATTTTTTATGTGTTAAAATAATATACATACACGCATTAAACTGATCAAAAATGAGAGTTAAATCTTGATTTTTATTTCAAATAAATTCAGTTCTTTTTAGTTTTCTGTTTAAGAATTAAGACGATTTTTTTTTATCATGGTTTCCACAAAAATATTAAACAGCACAACTATTTTCAACATTGATAATAATAGGATTTATTTATAGATTGATTGATAGATTGAAATGTATACTTTTATTCAGAAAGGATGCATTAATTGATCAAATTTGACAGTAAAATATAAAAAAAAGTTAACCCCCCCAAAAAAAGAATTTTTTTGTCAGTGTCAAAAACACTGATTAAAAAATAGCTTTTTAGCACTAAATCAGCACATAAGGCTTTCAGTATTTCCATTTTAGACCTTCATTTCTGAAGGATCATGTGACACTGAAGACTGTTGAAAATTGAGCTTTGCCATAACATTAATGTATTTTAAACTTTTTATATATTATTGATTTATTTACTTTTTTATGTAAAACAATAAATAAATAATGATAATAATGTACACTACCCGAGCATAAGAAACCTTTTAAAAAAATCTTATTGACCCCAAACTTTAGCATAGTTCAAACAATCATTACAATTATTTGGGCATAAAAAGATTAAGTTACATCTTAAACACTAATTAGAATGAAACATTTCTGGCAACTTCAACTATCAGTTTTATATCACCTCTGGACATTCCAGACCGGTCCTGCTCTGTTATGAAGTTAGCACATATGCATAACCAATTGAAACCACTGGGATATGATTCTATTTCGATGGACATTTGATATTGAACTCTGACGATCCCAGGGTATGTGTGTATGTGCACTGAGACTGTGTAATGTCAGTGTATCAATCAACAGTGGCTTTAGTCTTTCCAGCAGCTCTGAACACAAGTGAGAACCACTGGGGCCATTGTCCACCACACACACACACACACACTACTGCAGACATACATCTTCAGCCTCCTGGAAGACAATTAATGACTTCCCCTGAATACAGTTTACTAGCTAGTGATTCACTGGGAATTATGCAAATAGATTAATGCTGCCCACAGAATCTGTGTAGAACACACTACTGTGACCTCGTGAGTCAGTTCTGAGGGCTAGGTATAGTACTAGATATACTTTACTACTGCATCACTGTGATCCAGACATCTGAATTGGCTCTTCAAAATGTTCTTGTCAACAGGCCGCTTCTGGAAATATCCCCCGTCATAACTGCTGCTGTGATCATCACTAAAATGAAGTTTAACTTACAGCCTGCTTAGCAGTAATATTGTGATGTTAATTGCACCAGGAAAATAGGCGCTGGGTTTTGATATCTATAATAAGCCTAATTTACATATAAAGGACGTGTGTTTGTGCTGAAATGGAAGACAATGACTTAATTTAAACACAGCGCAGTGCTGTTTCAGCGCATTTAGCATCTGGTTAAATGGATTGTGGGTGGTTAGCCAATAAAATGCAGGATTTTGGGATGGAAAGTGACAATAGTGATGAACTGGTTAGCGAATTCTCCCCTTTGTGTCATGAGGACAAGAAGAAAAATATGTCCAGTTACATTTGTTTTCTTGATAGGCCAAATGCTTTCTCTGATATAATGGAAGCTTTAAAATGAACAAGATCTATTTTACATGTAGGGTGAAGTCAGCTAAAATTTGCTTTCAGGTAAAATGGGCCAAATAAGGTTGTAGCATCATATCTCTTAATTATTATTATTTTTTTTTTTATAGTCAAGTCACAATAACTGATATTGCATTGTTGCTTCAACACTTGTTGACACGTAACAATGATTACACACACACACACACATTTTTACACCAAAATAGAGAGTGAAATAGAGAGTGTATGCATATAAAATCTAGTCTTAAAAAACAATACAAACACACAAACTACCAGTCAAAAGTTTTTGAATAGTGAGATAAAAAAAAATTAAATGTTGAAATATTTTTGCTATTTAAAATAACTGTTTTCTATTCAAATATATTTTAAAATGTTATTTATTCCTGTGATCAAAGCTACATTTCTAATATTCAGATTTTCTGTTCAAGAAACTTTTTTGAGTTGAGTTGAGTAAAAAATAAATTTCAAGAATCTTTGATGAATAGAAAGATCAACAAAGAGCCATTAAAAAATGAGAAACAACAAAAATAAAACCGTTTCCCTGAACTGTTTACTGTCTTGTTTTTCTGTGAAAATACCTAAATATGTGCCACCAATATATACGTTTTTCGTGTTTTAAGCATCAAAGATAATATAGTCAAAATTAGGGCTGGTTGATATGGCTTTAAAAAAAATCTCCGATTTTTTTCACACCAAACCCGATTTTCGATTTTAATCGATTTTTTTTTCTATTTAAAAACAAACTACAACCGACAAAGAAATTGCTCAAAACAAATGTACTCTTTATTTTCTTCTGATTTTCACTTATGCAGTTTAATCTAAATTTCCCCTTTGTGTATAAGTGTAACAGGAAACAAGCCTCAAAACATGCTTGTAAACGAGATGGCAGGCACTGCCATTGTAAACGGTGAAAATGTAGCTTATCAGTTTTCTAATAACTTACAGTGACACAATGCACCTTCAAAATAAATTAAAATATAAATAAAAAATAAAATTGTGTGTCCCTCTTTGATAAAACGCTTTTGTTTAAATAAATGTAACAAAAATGACAAAATTAGATCTATTACAAAAATACATACTTGTCACAGTGGTATTCATAAAGTGGTATTCATAAAACGTTAAACTCATTAGCGTTAGCATAAGAAAGGTCTGATTTACGCACTGTTACAACAGTCATTGTTTTTTTCTTTTTTTTCTTTTTACATTTGACATTTGAGTTCATGATTTTAATGTTGTTGTTTTTTTGTGGCACACTAAAGACTAATGACAGACTGTTGATCTTTGAATAATCTCATCTGGTCACCCTTACGTTTTGCTCTCTCCGCCATCGTCACTCTTATTAAGCGTGAGTTTTCGTTCTGTTATTCGCGTGTGTGCGCTGCGCTCGTTCTTGTTGTGTGTTTGTGACTGACAGACAGCCTCCGCGGCGCGCATGAGAGATGTCGCAGATCTCACAGACAAACTTCTTAATAATATCGCAAATTAGAAATGTTTGGTAAGATAAAATGTGCACGATAACATTATTAAGCAAATCTTTTCGCCATCGTCACTCTTTATTATTTAGAGGGAGTTTTCGTTCTGTTATTCGTGTGTGTGCGCCGCGCTCGTTCTTGTTGTGTGTGTGTGTGTGTGTGTATATGTGTGTGTGTGTGTGTGTGTGTGTGTGTGTGACTGACAGACAGCCTCCGCAGCGCGCATGACAGATTTCACAGATCTCACAGACAATCGACTTAATATGATCGCACATTAGAAATGTTTGGTGAGATAAAATGTGCACGATAACATTATTAAGGAAAAATACATAGTACTTTTTTTTTTTTTTTCTCCAGTACCGAAAGCAGAACCGATAGCGTAAGATCTTACTGATACTACGGTCTTTCATAATTTAGCCCCGGGGCCAGTTTAATACCGGGTTTCGGTACCCATCTCTACTGTTTAAGATGCTGGAATAAATTTGTTGTGCTGCTACCTTTTGTAGCAACAGCTTTTAAACACACTTTGCAATGTGGCGTTATTTGTTCTGTGTCTGACACTAAAAAAGCAAACCATTTCCAAACAATGGATGAAACGGTGCTTTTCTTTGGAACGAGCTCTGCGCTGTTAACTGTCATGTTGTCTGTGTGCGGCTGTAAGGCAAGCGGGGGGAGGGCGAGCCCACTCTGAACTACGGAAGCCTAAGGGGAGAGCCGGTGATGGAAGAAAACCGATTTTCATTAAAAACAAATCGCCCTTAACGTCAAATTCGAGTTAATCGATAAAATCGATTTATCACCCAGCCCTAGTCAAAATCAATTTGCAAATGAAGTGAGAAATATAAAATAACAATTCTTGATAGGCTGATTGTTTTCTCTGATATAATGGAAGCTTGAATCTAAATAAAATAACAAAATAACTGATTTAATATATAATTATTTAAAATGTAAACAAAGAGACATAAAAAGTTGAAAAAAGAAATCTTTACAAATAATATAAAAAAAATAAATGTGCCATTTATTTATTTATTTTTTCATATTTTAAGCATACATCAAATAAAATATGGTTAAGATCAATTAGCAAATGAACTAAGAATAAATATAATTAATTTGTTTTGCTAGACTGATAAGAGAATCATAATATAGTTAACATGTTTAAATATATGGCACAAAGTATGTCTTGTTATAAGAAAATGGACAAGTATCAATTCGCCAGCGTGTAAGAAAAAAAGACCTAATAACTTGTTGCAGGCTTTAATCAAAATAGTATAATAAAATATTTGATTTAAGTAATTATTTCAAATTAATTACAAAAAAAATATATATATATATATATGTCTGATAAATATTTAATGTCAATGCATTTATTTGTTTAAAACCCTGTGATTTATTTCACAAATATGAGCAACTGACTTTGTTTTTGCCTATTGTTCCTGGATTTATTTAGCGATTCATTGGTTTTTCAGCGAACAAAAATATAAAAGCAAAGTGTAAGGGACAAGGACAAAGGATAGAATCAAGGCAACGTGAGGTATTTGACCAGGATCTGGAGGAGCTACAGAGACGAGACAGGAAAAAAATCCAACTTACCTGGAGAACTGCCTTCTGAATTACCCGACCCACATCCTGTCTCCACTCCGGGATGTCGGGGTTAGCCTCGTCCAGATTAGGAGAGAAAGACAAAAGAAGCGATTTGAAGAATTCTGTCAAAGAGGAAGAGAGAAGCAGAGACAGACCTTTAATTCTTTCTCTCTAAGATGCCCAACACCTTCTATCTGCTGTGATTTGTTCCAGATGATTTAGTCGAGCTGGAGCAGAGTTATCATTACTGACAGGTATGGAAAGGTTAGCGCTGATCACAAAAATGATACAGTCTATTTGTCAGTTGCCAGAAGGGAGTTTTGATGACTAGCTTCCAGTGTCAAGAGACAATTTCCTGTGATTCTGAACATTCTGAAAGTTGCAATTATACATTTCTTCAAGGGTAGGGTTATTTATAGTTATATATATATATATATATATATATATATATATATACAGTATATTATTGTTACCATAGAGAAAAAAAAAGTCAAATAACATTAATGTGACTATATTTAATGTCTCATTGAGCATATAGTGTTGGGCTCATGAACTATGGACTTTTGGAAAAATTATTCTCAAGTTTATCAACTTCCTCCATAAGTACAAATGGTCATGAATGTATCACAGAAGAATTGTTTTTGTGTGTGTCAGAAAATCATAAATTTTTCTGCCACATCGCAAATCAAGTGAAATAGAATTATGGTAATGAAAATGACATCTCAAAAATTATTATAATAACCTGGTTGGGGCTAATTTTAGAGATAGACACAATTATCATAAATACAAAAAACAAGATTACATCTATCTACACACACACACACACACACACACACACACACACACATGAATATATGATATTTACCTATTTATTAGAGAGAGTTGGAAATGCCTTGAACTCTTAAACTGTAAATGCTCTAAAATTATATTTATTTATTTAATTGAGAATTTAGCAATTATGCATGTTGGTTTATTTTGTGCACTTTATTTTTGGGACTAGTATTATTATTAATTTATTAATATATATATATATATGTTTTTGCTGGTCATTACTTTTTATATATATTTTTAAAGATACACAAGGTTCACAAAATAATTATTGTAACTTTTTAATTGTATTTACTTATTTCAATTATTGTCAAAAATGTAATATATATATAATGGACTTCTATATGACATGATTGAAATTCCGGAGGGAAAAAATATACATGAAAAAAGCATAGCAAAAATAAATGATAACCGCATGATGGGAAGTTTCCAAGACATTTTTAATGTGATCTTGCCATGTAAAAAAAAAAAAAATGAAATAAAAGAAGGAAGAAGAAGAAAGCAAAAAAAAAAAAAGTTTTGAACTTGTCATCAGTACCATGTCATATTTGTCATAACACTCACCTTGTATGGCGATGCTTCTGGTGTCCTGTAGTATAGAGTCTCCTGACAAGACCTGAACAGTGACGGTGACCATGCCCTCGGTGCTGAACGTGTGGGAAATACTGCTGTCCAGTGTAATTATGGGCTAGCGCCACAAACATAGTGCATACAAAACAAAAACAATCTAAATATTTTGGTATTTGTAAGCTCAATGACTCCCTTAAAAAAGGAAACTCTTTTAAAATGAATAGCGCCAACAGCTTTATTGATGTTTCAGGGCGAACAAGCATGAACTAAAGAACACATCTAAATACCACAAAAACGACAAGAACAAGTACTACATTATTAACGGTTCATTGCTCCTGTTCTGTTTATCTTCTACCATAAAATGTCTCGGAGGCCTTCGCCCAACAAAGCGAGGCAGAAAATCTGTAATTATAGGAGCTGGTTGTACCTCTGTGTTGTTCCCCAGCCACCAGAAATAGGTAAGCGTTCTGAAATTAGAAGGCCAGACCACTGCCGTCAGGTTCACCTCCTTATTCTTAATGACCACATATGGAGCCAGCAGCTGAATATGCTCCACAGGGCCTGAAACACACACACACACACACATACAGTCAATAAGAACAGCAAACAGTGCAAGGGGTGAGCAAAAACTAAATATTTCTCAAAAACAACTAGCCGGTGGGATAAATAACTAGTCAACTACAGTATTTGGTCTTGTATAATTAGACTGGTTTCGGCTTCACCTGACCCCAACTGGACGCAGTTCAAACACAGCTAGATGGAAAGCAAGGGAATGGAAACAGAATGCAGGGATCTTGAGACCTGTTTTTAAAAGTGTAAGTATTTTTATCTTGGCATGGCATATTAAAAATGTAACACTCGCAGTGGGACGTTCTGAAAAAAAAATAATAATAAATACAAAATTAAATAATAATAAATAAAACAGTGCCAAGAAGCAAGTTGACAAGTAACTTTTCCAATAGGGTTTTGATGGGCTAACAGTCTAGCACCTAAAGCACAACATGCTAAATGAAGTTTTAGCACTAGAAATTTCAAAACTGAAAAGAAAAAGAAAAAATATATATATAGACAACTAGACAAGCACTGTGGCCCATATCGTAAGTCTGCACAAACACATGAATAAATACTACTACCGTATTTTTTGGACTATAAGTCGCACCTGAGTCGCATCAGTCCAAAAATACGTCATGATGAGGAAAAAAAACATATATAAGTCGCACTGGACTTTAAGTCGCATTTATTTAGAACCAAGAACCAAGAGAAAACACTACCATCTACAGCCGCGAGAGAGGACTCTACTGTATGTCTTCAGTGTAGACTACAGGAGCACTGAGCAGCATATAGCGCCCTCTCATGGCTGGAGACGGTAATGTTTTCTCTTGGTTCATGTCTCTTAGTTCATTTCTCTTGGTTCACGTCAAATTAATTTTGATAAATAAGTCGCACTTGACTATTAGTCGCAGGACCAGCCAAACTATGAAAAAAAGTGTGACTTATAGTCCAGAAAATACGGTAATACACATATATTTATAAATATTACTTCTTTCACTATTTATTCACTCATCTGAGATCATTCGGCATTGTTTACTCCTCCCTGGGGGCATTTCTTTTTTAAATAGCCCAAACAATGTTTATTGTATTAAATACTTCTGCTTCAGTATTTAATGCACATCAGGAAATCTGATTGCAAGTGCCCACCCCCTGTTTGTTTGTGAAAAGTGGAGCTAAAAGCAGTAATTAAGCACTGCAGTGTACTACACCTGTGGAGTTGAAGGACACATGCAGATTTTGGCAGAACAACTATGAAAGTCACCTACCTAGAGTATTGTGCTCAGTTTGTGTTTTAGAGATGTTTATTCAAAGTTTGCTAACCAGAGCTCAGACGCTTTATTGCCTGTGTGACTACCAAATTGTCTGTATAATTTAGAAGATTTAAAGACAGCATCTTAGTATTTGTTGTATAATTTGTGCTCTTTGGCCAGCTTATTTGTATCTGTATGTGTGTGTGTGTGTGTGTGTGTGTGTGTGTGTGTGTGTGTGAAACCTACATGTCACATGCAGGTGGAGGGATGAGGTGTCGAGCCCGAGGCTGTTCTCCGCCAGCGCTGTTACTCTGAAGATGCCTGCGCTGCGGTACATGTGCCGGATGCCCTCTTTTGTCCAGCTCAGGTTGGAGTAGGACACGGCTGTACCATCCCCAAAGTCCAGCTGAATGTTTGTCCTCATAGAGTCACCCTAAAAACAACACACAGAGCCTAGCCTGATTATTACAACAACTCTTTAGCACACTTTCCTTAATCATTGAGTCTGGCAGCTGCGACCAAAAACAGCTGCGGGTAACGTCACCATTCTGCTCCACAGACACCGGCCCATCTGCGCTCAGACACAAGCATTGTTTTCAGCCCAGGAGTTCATTCCTGCTGTAACTCTGCCTCATATATGAGATGAGGTGTGTGAAACCAGACACAGGAGCTGCTTATTTACAGAGAAAACAGTCACTGCGTCTAATGAATTACCTCTCAGCATGTATTTCAGCTTCCTGTGGGAACCCATCTTATTACTTTTGATATGTAATATATACTTGATACTCTATATTGTGTTGGTTTGGCTTGCTCAGGGTCAACTGCAATCTACCGCAAATCATAATTGCCGTTTACCAGAAAGGATATTGCATAGGGAATATAACCATAAATATGGCTCTGAGCGAGTCTTCTGTAAATCTTTATTCTGCTATTTAAGCTAAAATAATAATAATAATAATTATTATTATTATTATTATTATTATTATTACTATTATTATTATTGTTATTTTTTTATTTTATAAAATAATAATTTATTTTTACATGAGAGGAAATCATGAATCCTCAGTAAATTAAAGTTCTTATTTCTATTTAAACCAATCCAAACTGTAATAACAGTCTGCCACAGACTTTCAACTATTGATATAAATCTAAAATATTCTAATATTATACTTAATAATACAAAGTGTAGACTGTTTAACACTATGGCAAAATAAAATCTGTTTATTGGCTTCATAGTGAAAGCTTTCTTGCACACAACACATCAGACTACAGAAAATGTGTGACTATTTCTATAATATTGTTGTGCTGCAGACAGTATTATTTACCAATTAATATTGACAGTAATAAGTAATTCACAAGTATATAAGAGTATTTATTATTATTAGGAATATGTATTTATTTATTTTTACACAAAACAGTAAAATTTCAATACTAATATTTATGGTTGTCTTAATATAATTGGTTCCCTTTCAGTCGGTCGCACTCGACGCCACGTTGGTGACCGACGCAAAATGGGATATTGCTTCGATAGACCAATCTACTTTGAGTGTAAACTAAATGAGCCAATGCACATTGGCATGCAATTATTGTATCCAGCTGCCGCTGATCACAGCGTGAGTATAAGAAGGCAGCAGGTGCAATGCATACCAGCTTTTCGCTTTAAAGCCGAGCGACAGTATCGTTCTGCTTACCTCAACTGTGTCTACGGTGAACTGCAAGTTCAGCACGATCTGGGAAGCTTCCTGTGTTGGCGAGGCGGCGTTTCAGCGGCGGCCTTTCCAGTGTCGAGTGGGTTGCGCACTTCAGGCTGCACTACCCCCTGTCGTGTTGCAAGCAGCCATCTCCCCTGTGCGCCTCAGCACTAAAAGAGCATTTCCTAAGAGCTAATTTCCTCTAAAAGAGCTCCACGGGTGCATCTTTATAAAGATGACGGATCGTTACCTGGCACCGGCTGATGGTACGTGTTTCCCCCAGTGAGCCTTCTCGCACAGACACTGTCTTGCTAGTGGCGCCGTATTGGCCAGCTCGGACCTGGTTCCCCGAACTAGTGCTCCTCTCGACAGCCCCTCCTTGGCCGATTCCACTGAGGAAGGATCTACTGACTCAGAGGCGGGGCACCATTTAGCACCCGCGTCCAGACCTTTGGAAACTCCATGTCTGGTCCCTGGAAGGGACGCAGAGGTTCTAGTTCGTCGAGTTGTTAGGTTTCGGCGAATTGTTAGGTTTCTTAGAGGGGCTAGGAGGTTAAATCCTTCCCGGTCCCCTCTATACCCTCTAGGGACCAGACTCTAGTGCTTAAATCACTACAGCAGGGCCCATTCGAGCCTTTGCATTCAGTTGAGTTTCTTTCATTGAAAACTCTGCTCCTGCTTACACTGGCCTCCATCAAGAGGGTAGGGGACCTGCATGCATTTTCGGTCGACGATTCGTGCCTAGAGTTTGGGCCGGCTAACTCCCAGGTAATCCTGAGGCCCCGGCCTGGATACGTGCCCAAGTTTCCACTACACCCTTCAAAGACCAAGTGGTGAACCTGCAAGCGCCGCCCCTGGAGGAGGCAGACCCAGCCCTGGCTTTGCTCTGTCCCGTCCGAGCATTGAGGTGCTACGTAGACCGGACACAAAGATTCAGGACCTCAGACCAGCTTTTTGTCTGTTACGGAGGCCGGCAGAAGGGGATGCCATCTCTAGGCATAGGATGGCCCACTGGATTGTGGATGCCATAGCCCTGGCTTATCAGGCTCAGGGTGTGCCCTGCCCATTCACGGGCGCTGGCTCGTGGTGCCTTGCTGACAGATAAAAAAAAAAAAAAAAACATGATACCCAACCCTAATTAGCAGCACATAAAGGATTTTTTGGTTTGCACAATTGTGCTGAGCTCTCGAGGTTCAGACAAAGTACTTTTTTTCATCCTGGAAATCCACCACCCCAAACTGTTTCACTGCCAGAATGAATGAGTGAATTAATTTTTAATAGCATTTTTATTCAGTTGTCCAGTAAAAATATCAGCACATGAATAATACAATCTAAATATATTTGAAGCAAAATACTTTTTTAGTAAAACTTTACTACAAAAAAATAAAAAATAAATAAAAATAAATTAAAAAAATACTCAAAAGTTTGAGATCAGTGAGCTTTCATTTTCTGAAAATAAATTAATACTTTTATTTAGCAAAGACACATTGAACTTATCAAAGATAAGAGTAAAGACATTTATTGTACAAGATATTTCAAACATATTCTGTTCTTTTGAAATATATATTAAATAATCTTGAAGACAGAGAAATAGAAAAATATAGAAAAAAAATTGAGCATATTAAAATGATTTCTGAACTGATCATGTGACACTGAAAGCGGGAGTAATGATGCAGAAAATCCAGCTCTGCATCACTTGAATAAATTATAATTTAAAATTTATTAAAATAAAAAACTGTAACTGTGAATATTTTACAAAATAGTTTTTTTAATCAAATACAGACTATACAATTGTTTGTAATATATATAATTTTCTTTTTCTTAACCCAATGGCTTTTTATTTTAATTTTAAGCTAAAATTGAGAAACAACATTTAGTAAGGTTTATACTTAAAACAATGGAAAAAATGGGTGAATGGATGGATAGATATCTAACAATAAACGAATCTCGTTCCTCAAAAAACTTTCTCTGCTTCTATCTTTTCCAACCTTGAGCTGCTTTCTCTTTAACAAAAAACTAAAATAAAAAATAAAAAAAATCTTGTGTTGCACCTTAAAGGCATTAAATATTAAAGTCCATTTGATTTGCCTAAGAAACTGCCTCGACTCTGACCCTCATGAATATAAATAGATAGAATTCTTAGCCCATCTCACTATCTGTCTCTCTCTCTCTCTCTCTCTCTTTACTAGCTCTCACTCTCTTAATGAAAGGAATAAGCCCTCATTTCCTCATCTCATCATACTGTAATATGACAACTCTGCTGTGGTGAGACGCCTAGGGAGAAACACTTTACCTGGAATGAGCAAGCGAGCCTGTGTGTGTGTGAGAGAGAGAGACAGAGACAGAAACCAGGAGAGAATATGTGTGACCATGTGTGCACTGCACCTCAATGAAAAGCTATTCCCCAGCAGGCTTGTAATATGTATCCGGCTTGCACCATACCATCTGTACAGAGTGAAGCCTTTTCATCCGCCAGAGCTTCAGCACAGCTCGGAGCAGAGGACACCAAATTATGGAAAGTTTCCAGAATGTCAAAATGACCTATGTGGGTGTAAACGCTCACATATAGAGCTCAATGATAGTTTCACTTAGCCAGACTGGTCTAAAAGTCTGGTCCACCAGGAACAGCCTTAGAAAAATTAGCCTGACCAACATGTAAAGTAACCACTCATGTTTTTATTTTTATTTTTTGTGTGTTTTTTTGTGATGGTGTCATTAAGGGGGAGGTTAATCTAAAATAGCTGGAACCACAATAATAAACCAGCGCAGTAAAAAAAATTTAAATTATAGCACAACTGTGTCGGCCAGCTGGCTGAAAAATCCACTGTAATCTGTTGTTATCTTAAAGGAACAGTTTACCCCCAAATTAAATTATCAACCCTCATGACATTCAAGTAAATGAGTTTGTTTCTTTATCAGAAAAGATTTGGAGAAATTTAGCATTGCATCACTTGCTCACCAGTGGATTTTCTGCAGTGAATGGGTGCCATCAGAATGCGAGTCCACACAGCTGATAATAACGTCACTATGATCCACAAGTAACTGACATGACTCCAGTCCATCAATTAACATTCTGTAAATTGTAAAGCTGTGTTTATAAGAAACAAATCCATCAACACATTTTTTACTAAAATCCACTGTGTCATTCTAAAATGTGAGTCTTCTATGCATAAAATTGCTTTCTCCATTGAAAAACTCATCTCGCCTGAATCAGGAGAGACATATGCACCATTTAAAAGCACCGTTTAAAAGCAAAAACAGTCCTAAACAAACATTCTGGTGAATTTTGACATGAGAGAACAGGGGATGGATTTTTTTCACTAGAAGAAGCATAATTTTTGGCCAGATTTAATACCTTCATGATAGATTTCTTTCTTATAAACATGCAGCTTTTCACTTTACCAGACATTAAATGATGGACTGGAATGGGGAGGATTTATTGTGATGTTTTTATCAGCTGTTTGGACTCTCATTCTGACGGCACCCATTCACTGCAGAGGATCCACTGGTGACAAAGTGACGCGAATTAAATTCTTCCAAATCTGCTGTAATGAAGAAACAAACTAATCTGTATATTGGACGATCTGAGAGTGAGTAAATTTCCAGCAAATGTTCATTTTTGGATGAACTGTTCCTTTTAGGTGCTATTTCCGACCTGAACCTTAAAATGACTTTTGTTGGTGTATGCTAATGTAGTCATGTTGATTCAGTCATATTAATTCATATTTCAGATTTGACTAAATTAAATTAGAAGTTACTACACAAAACACATTTTAGGCTACCAGACTAAGCACCTTACAGTGCCCAGAGAATATGTGTACTTCATAATAAAAAAAAAACTGTCAATTCTGAAAGTTTGGTTAATGTAACATTTGCCTGTTTTGCCTTTTCTAACTAAATTATATCCCTAAAAACATGGTGATTTTTTTATTAAGCGATAAAAAAAGAGCTATTCACCTTACCCTCTAATATGTCAACAAAATGTAACATGAATTTGTGAACCTGGCTATCCAATGTTAAAATTTATGTTCTGGGCATTTTATGCAAATTAGTCCATATTTAATAAGTTAACAATCATTTGTATTCTGGAACCAAAACTTGCAATACGAAAAAAGTTGGCAGTTATTATTGTAGTCAAGCAACTGGATAAGAATGGTGATATCTATTAATATGTATATATATTATTTATTACTATGTATTAGTACCTACTCACCTTGGGTGTTTTGCCTTAAAATAATAAAAAAACACTTTCTATATCTTTTGTCGTTAATGTCAAAGGCTATGTGTCTAATAATAACTTCATTTTGCCTTCCTAAAAACAGATACGGTTTCTTCCACTTGATGCCTGATGTTAAATCCGAGTCCTGAAGCAAAACCAGTTGAGAACCACAGCTTTAACTACCAGACATAATACATTAATCTGCTACATGGACATCTAGATATCTGATCATTGATAATCTGCTCACTTGGAGTTAGCACATCACTTTAATAATTATTACTGCATAATTTAGATCTTTACTCAATACCAGGCCCATAATTATAGCTTCTGGCCATGCCGCATTTGAAATGATCAGATTCCCGAATCCGATAATCTATGATTTTCCATTAGCTGAGTTCATTGGATTCAGATGACCCTGGTGATGATCTCACCTCTTCTAACTGCACCAGGAAGGTCACATTGCTGCCCATGTTGGCTGTGAGTTTGTCATCATGTGTTGTCAGGACTAAACCTCGAGGGGGGCGATTCGGACACTGCTGTTTCCTGGCTGTGTACATCTCCTTCACTCCTTTTGTGCAGTTATTCGCAACCACTTTACGATATCTGCAACACACAAACAAATCAAAAACTAGTTTGAAACATCTTTCTTTTGAGATAAACAATTAAATGGCTCAATGACATTCACATTGTTACTTAGCGTCTGGGTCACTGTATTTATCCTCTTGAATACAACAAGCCTGATAGATCCATTCTGAGTAGCTCTGGTTTTTTATTGCTGGATTAATGGGTTTGGCCCACAATTTATGGGACACAATCTCTGAAAATGATAATCGCGTTCTTTCTCTGTCTCTTTCCTTGTCTATAAATTCGCACTCTTGCTCTGAATGGATATGCTTTCTGACTGATGTTGGTTTTAAATTAGGTTTAAATGAAGTCTTTCCATTACACAGTGTTATCTGTCCAGCTAGGTCTCTTAGTATGGATTGTCTGTCTAGAAAGTTGATGCCACAATCTCCAGAAAGTTTAAAAGCTGCTCACGTCAATATGGCTTGTGCCTGCTCATCAGCAAAATAAAGTTTAAATCATGGCTCACTTAATTAAAAATAACCATTTCCTAACACAAGATTGGTTTAGTGCTGGAAATATGAAGAGTCTGCATATTGTATACAGACAGCTTACCCTGTGCTGTTGAGGTAGTTTTGCCCTTGGCTGCAGCTTCGAGACAGTGTGGAAGGGTTGAACCAAAATGCAGGCAAACAGTTTCCATCCCCTCTTCTCTCAAAACCATAATCACTACAAAACAAAACAAAAAAATCTCACATACTGTAAATAACATTTCTTAAATTTTGACTCGTTTGAGATATCAATCCATCCATAAAAACATAAATTCACTCCAGGTATGTTCGACTAGTTTCATACAAGGTCATCACAAGTTCAAATCTCATTTGTGACATTTTCTAATGCCGTTCCCTGATGCCTATCCTGTTAAACATTCTCCAAACTACCTGTACATCCTTTCATTCATGCACAGCAGCACATCTTGTATTCAAGCATGTCCTTCTTTTATGCCCTTGAGACAATTGCAGCCATTGAGATATATTAATTCTGGGATGACAAATGTCTTTTCTGCTCTGAAAGCTGCCGGCATCAACGTACTGTATGTCCTTAACGTCTTTCAGTTCCCTCTTCTCCCAGAAGCCCTGGAACCTGCTGAAGTGAATGTCTGTCCATATATCACAGCTGACTTTGATTTATCAATTAATTACTGATCCACAACAAAACCCAGCGGACCACATGGCCCCTTTTGGCATCACACATTTGGGTTTTTAATTATGAGCAGTTCCAATCCGGCACTCAGATAAGAGTCAAGCTTTAAAAGATATTTGTGTGCTAGTGCTCAGATTATTCCCATATAAATTTAGTGTTATTTTAGGCACATACGGGTGATTCTTTAATTAGTAACACTTTCATTACTTTACACACACACACACACACACACACATATATATATATATATATATATATATAGTTGAAGAAAGTTAGCTGCCAACCAGCACCCAAAGAAGGTATGGCTAGGTATCATCTATGTAAAAATGCTACAGAATATTACACTTACGAAAAATTTAACCTAAAGGGATCAAATACAATGAAAACAAGAGAGGTCCCAATATTTAACCCTGAGGTACACCACAAGTTAATGGTACTATAGAAGATAAAAAAATTCCAATCTCCACCAAAAATCTGAAAGATCCAATTTAAACCAATGTCAGTGGTGTCAAAGGTAAAACATTTTTACACTGGGTTTTGTATCATTGTCATTTAAATGTATGTGCTTTCTTGTTTGTTTTATAAAAAAAATGCATAAATATATTTGCTTTGCCTTAATGTTGAAAACTAAAACATATGTCCTTCAGTAAAGAGTTAATGATCATCTTTGAAGTGGATTTTGGTATAATGTGTGATGTTGGACTTGCTAATACAAGTTAACATTCAATTTCCTTTGATCTTACATAAGTAAGAAGAAATGGAGTTTCTGAATTACAGTTTGCAAATCACTGACTGGTTTAGTAATGACATCTAATAAAGCTACTCTCAGATCATGATGTATGTATCCAAAAAATTAAAGGAACCTCTGATCTTTTAACTATAACTTATAAAAGATGTGCTTCTATTTCACTCTCATTTATATCATAATCAAACTGAAACTCAGTTGTTCTGTAAAATGCTTGGTGCTAGTATTGGTAATCCCTGTAAAGCCCACTGTTGCAGAATTACAACATCACTTTTAACAATAAAAAAAAAAACTTTTTTTTTTTCTTTATTTTCTTTTTTCTCAAGACCACATTGACATTTTATTACATAGAGACAATACTTATAAAAACACATTTTAATATAAATTGAAATATATATGATTAAGTTCTTATTACAGAAATGTAACAGTAACATTATTGTTATCATTCTTGAGATCTATTATTATCTATTATAATTTACCCGTAATGTGGAATAATTACTTGCAAATATGAAATATATACAATATAAATAAATAAAAAAGTGCAATTATATTAGTATTTAAACACTACCCTAAATGCACAGTGTAAAGTGTTGATTGTTTGATGGTAAACAATATTTGTTTAAAAATAGGTAAAAACGAGGTCACCGAGGTTCCAATGATCTGAATGACTAATTTCCTGATTAAAACTCCTCATATGAATGTTTGCATGACATGTATAATTCAGTTTAGACAGTTTGCAAGAATGTTTATAGCGTCTGTGGTATGAAAATGATAGGGGCCAGACACGGGTGGATTGAACGAGGCTTGAGAGTTGTGGACTCATGAGTGAGGGTGCGGGCACAGCTCCTGCCAGTTGCTTTTCAATTAATTTGACACTTTAAAAAGTTAATCAACTGGGAAGTTTCAGATCAGTGTCAGGGATATCTTTATCTTTATCTTATCTTATCTTATCTTATCTTATCTAAAACATTTTAAACATTTATTTTTTTTTATATTTTTATAGCAATATCTGGCAACACCGCATCAGCGCTTGAACTAAAAATTAAAATAAAAAAGCCCACAGACAGGTTACTGCTGACAGGATACACATTCGGTAAGGCAAACACAAAAAATATCATATTATTCATCAGAAATGTTATCAACACTGTCAAAAACAATAGCATTTGACACTAGTAGTACACAGATCTAGAACAAGTAGGTAACAGAATGAAATGAAATAGCCTACGAAAACACTAGCCATGAAAAAGTCTATGCTATTTCATTCGGTAGGGTATATAGTAGTAGTACATTTTCACAAAGTAATGCAAAAAATATTCGTAAGAGCACTAGACAAAGTAATCAAATTTTTTTTAACAAAAATGACAAAAGTAATGTTATCATTGCATACTGAAAAATTATCCACCCAATAGTTTTTTTTTTTTTTTTTTTTGATGCAATGAATATGGTATAATGTAACAGTGTTCATCTACATGTCTGTCTCTTTTAAAGTGTTCAGTGTATATAATGAGTTGTATTTGTATTGGTTATTATAGCACAATTTGTAACCCCATCCCGGACCTCACTAAATTTCAAACCCTGGATATGGCAATGCACACACACACACACACACACACACACACACACACACACACACACACACACACATATATATATATATATATACTATACTGCAATTATTATTATAAAATGTTAAAAAAAAAAAAAAAATCTTAATAACAGTTGTCTTTGCTAAAACTGCATTACAGATGTTATTTTGTTCTTCTGTTAGTATCACATATTTTATATCTGCAGATAAAAAGATGTGTTTTTAATTCTTACACCACAACCTGAAGCAATAACAATTATTAGATGAGCTCTCTGTATCAGAGCTAATGGAAAGAGACAATATATTATATTCCACAGAATAATTACTCTGCGTATCATGTCACAAGTTTTTTTTTTTTTTTTTGCAATTAAAAGTTCTGTGAATCACAGTGAAGTTAGGAAACGTTGTTTTGTTTTTCAAGCATGTTCCTATCTTAAAACTGCAGGAAGAAATATATACCGGTGGGCCGAACTGATCTGGACAATGAATACATGAAAACAAAATATCACAGAGGCTAATGGACTTAATTAAACTGCTAGTTTTTCTAATTCAGAAACAAGGCTGTATCTGGTTAATTTAAGATAAACAGAGAACTGAGTAACATTTTTAAAATGAATTAGCATGCAAATTAAATCTGTTTAGTTTGTCATGTCTGTATCATCCAGACTATTACACCAACAAATCACAAAAGAACAAAAATAAATTAAATACAAAAATTGCAATGCAATAACTGTGAATTATTGTTATTTAAATTGTTTACACCAATAGAGAGAGAGAGAGAGAGAGAGAGAGAAACTCTTCTGTTCTAGCAATATCCTAAATTTATTCAAACTCTAATTAATGGCTTGAAGTTAAAAAAGCCTCTTGATAGGTGTGTATATATATATATATATATATATATATATATAGATGAAATTCTGAACTCTGAAATTTGAAACATGTAGGTTTGGGTGTAGTATGCATGTCCTAATTGCTCATTTTCTTTCCTTTCTTAACCGCCCGTCAAAAAACAAAACAGCAAAAATAACATCATGTTCATTTTCTTGTTAAGTTGACATATTATAATGATTTCCCCTGATAGAAAAAAAAAAAAAAAACAGGAAATACATGTTTTATGATGTGCTGCAGCTCTGGCTTTTATATAAACTAATTGGAATGTAACTATTGGACAAAAGTTGAATTACAGATTTAGTTTTCAAGAGAAGATTACTGTGATGTCAATAGGTATTACAGTAGGTAATGCAGGTAATAGTGTAGACATAAAGAGTCTGGCAGCAATATATTACGTGCAAAATCATATAATCAAGATAATCAATGAATGTCAAGTTTTTTTCACGATTACTGAACTAACTACATTATTTGTGATATCTCTTACACTGTAAAAAATGTACTGTAGAATTTACAGGATTTTACTGGCAAAAAAGTTGCCAATAAAATCCTGTAAAAATGATGTTAATTGCTGTAAAATGGATTACAGGATATTACTGCAAAGCAAATAACAGTTAATTGCTGTATGTGAAATACAGTAGTTTGTAGTATTTTTTACAGTAACATTGAATTTTACAAGTAGTTTATTTTACAGCAATATTTTGTAAATTCACTAAAGTACAGTATTTACCTGGCAAAAAAGTTGCCAATAAAATCCTGTAAATATATTTTACAGCATTTTTTTGTAATTTCATTAAATTACAGTATTTAGCTGGCAACAAAAGTTGCCAATAAAATCATGTAAATACCCCTAAATACAATATGATGTTGTAATAATTTAACAATGAAACTGCTTTAAAGAATAATTTTAACAGTAAACTATAAAATACTGATATAAATGCATTATCATGAGCTCTATCTTAATACATTTACAAATGAATGAAAACCAAGTCAATGATGTTGCAAATAAGTATTTATTAAAACTGGCAGAAAGACATTGCAAGGCTTTTAGTGGTAAAATAAAATTTTCAGTCTTTCAACAGTTAAATCTAATCATAAAAATAGCATAGCATCACAAATAACTGTTTAAAAAAAGCCATATTCAGAGTAGAACATTAACTTTCTATAAAAATGAAGGTCAATCAACAGAATTTGTATAATTTTTTTAAACATTTAAAAATAAAAATAAAAATGTTTTAAAGAAAAGGATTAAAATAAAATGCTGGAATCAACATTAAATCACAAATTCTGTTGTTTGAGCTTATGTTCTATTAAATTAAGAATATTCCTGCAAAAGACAATTTAATAAATACATACTGAAAGTCCATCAACTTTCTGAGATGAGCACACACATGAGGGTTGTCCCTCTTCTGAGACTTTTCCACTTGTTTTGCCTCTATGTGTCCGTCTTGTATCCAGTGAGTGTTGTGATTCCAAGAAAACATCTGCACATAAAAACAAGCAAAAGCATCAGGATAAAATTATGTATCAAATGAAACTAGCTCAATAAAATAAATGTCAAAATGCCACTTATACAATACATCAGCATTTACCAGTACTTAAAATGTTACTCCACCCCAAAATGAAAATCTTGCCATTAATCACTTACGTCCATGTCGTTCCAAACCCATAAAAGCTTCGTTCGTCTACGGAACACAATTTAAGATATTCTGAATGCAACTGGGAAGATTGTGGCCGTCCCATAGACTCTCCAGTAAATACCACTGTCAAGGCCCAGAAAAGTATGAAAGACATTATCAGAATAGTCCATCAGTGGTTCAACAGTAACGTTATGAAGCGACGACAATACTTTTTGTATGCAAAGAAAACTAAAATAAGGATTTATTCAACAATTAGTCTTCTCTGCGTCAGTGTAGTGCCATTTTTGAAGAGTATCTGTTGGACACACACTACATAGCCTGTTCTGTGTCAGCTGGGTCACATGGACACGCTTTCTATGTTTATTTACGCTTTGATTTGAACGAAAACAGCTATGATAACGACTTTGTTGAATAAAGTTGTTCTTTGTTTTCTTTGCATAAAAAAATTATTCTTGTAGCTTCGTGAAATTACAGTTGAACCACTGATGGCAGATGGACTATTCTGACAATCCTTTTCATACTTTTCTGGGCTTAGACATTGTTAATTGTTTGGCAGTCAGTGGGACAGACGCAAGCCTCCCGGTTCTCATCTGACATATCTAAAATTGTGTTCTGAAGATGAACATAGCTTTTACGGGTTTGGAACGACATTAACAGTTAACAGTGATGAATGACTACATTTCATTTTGAATAAGTAACGTTTTTCGCGAATGAAATTACTTAAGTAAAACTTCTTACCTTTGAAAAAATTAATGTGTGCAAAAGATGACTGCTCCCGGGACGCACAATGTTGAGGTATGAATTCACAACCATCTGACCCTCAAATAATCAAAAGCCACTGGGTGGACCTTAAATTAATAAATATAAGCAATAATGTAACCTACAATGCAGTATGTAATCTAAATTACAAGTTTATCAAATTATTTAAATAATTAATATATTACCTAATAAAATCAGCTTCAGAGTCTTGAAGCATCGAACATTTCTCCACATCATCTGATATTCTTTGCACCTAAAAGACATAAAGAAAATAATCTTGTGATTTCTTTAAAGCATTATGTATTGTAAATGAGACCAAAATTAACACCCCAAAAGGCATATATATTAGAATAAACAAACTATTATAAATTATATAATTTATAATTATAAATTGTAATATTACATTGTAGGACTGTACCACCAATCAAATTAAATAATTAACAGTGCAAAATTATATGAAATTTGAAAATACAATTAATAAATGTTGGAAAAATGCAATGCTGCTAATTAAACCTGAAACTAATCCGCCATTAGGTGGCAGTAAATAACTTAATGAGTGAATCAACTGAGTCATTCATTGATCCGTTCAAAAAGATGAATCATTTAGCTCAAGTTTGGAGAGTTTTGATTTGAGAATGAGCAAAATAGTTTTGCTTTGGTCTTTGTTTGGAACTATATTCGTCGGTGAAATACAACAACAGTTAATACTGTGTCTAAAAAAGTAAGTAAGTTGTGAACTAATTGTTTATTGAACTATGTATTTGCAATCGTGATACTCAGCAAAACAGCTCACTTGTGATGCTTCTTATATGTTATAAATAAACTCAACAGTTGAACATTTAACTTACCTCATGTGTTTTCTGTGAGTTTATGTGTGCTGTTAAGCTTTTTTGATGTTGAATGAAACGTTAATATAATCAGAATCAGTCTCGCGTTTCGATGCTTCCTCAGTCTTTTTTTTTTTTTTTAATCAGACGAACTTGTCCAGTCGGGCATATAAAGATGTCTTTCATTTATTATAGTAAGGCGTCGAGTCAATATGGGATAGTTGAACAAATATAAACGAATGAAATTTCAAATGTTGCTGTTCGTCAGTTATTTAGATATATAGTAACGTCTCCGGTTACTATCGTAACCTCGGTTCCCTGAGAGGCGGGAACGAGACATTACGTCAGCTAAGACGTATATGGGAACTCTTCCCTTCTCCACTTTCACTGAAATCTTATTGGCTAACGCCAGCTGGGGACAGCTGGCCAATTGACGCGTAGCATGCAAATACTGGCGGGTAAGCGTGCAGTATAAAATGCATGGGCGCGAAAATTACGTCAGAATCACGACTGAACGCTAGCACAGCTGATCAAACAGCGACCACGGCGGCTAACGTAATGTCTCGTTCCCGCCTCTCAGGGAACCGAGGTTACGATAGTAACCGGAGACGTTCCCTCTCGAGGCGGTAACTCAACATTACGTCAGCTAAGACGTATATGGGAACTGTATAAAATCCCGCCGTGAGAGCAGTGAAGATAAGCCCTGAACGGAGTCAATCACCCTCACACAAGCAGTACAGTTCTAGCCAATGGCCGTGTCGCTAAGAGTGCTTGCATCTGATAGGCGGAACTAGGCCAATGAGACATCTGCTCCGACCCTAACAAAATATGCATAACTTCAAGCAATATATCGAAATCTGCACTAACCAGGGCAGACACAAAGCAATAAGCACTCAAGCATGAGAGTTAAACAGAGTCGACGGCGTTTGCGGTGACTGCTGCATAAACCATTTAAACCATAACACAGAGTTAGCAGCCATGGTAACTACTGTATAGCTGGTTATAACAGCTTTAATGAATAAAACTTAACTCACCGAAAAACATGTGACGCTACAGAGGGAACATCCAGCTTGTTAAACCTGGCGATTGTGTTCTGGGAAGACCAGCCAGCAGCAAAACATAAATACTGGACAGACATACCTCTAGACCAGGCCCATCAGGAAGCATTTATAATGTCCTCGCAGAATGAGCTCTGATGTTGAGGGGGTAATCCTTCCCCTGGCATTTGATAGCGTCCACGATCCAGTGAGAAAGTCTCTGTTTAGAAACAGCACGTCCCTTATTACATCCACCAAGCACACGAACAGCTGGTCCGACTGACGAAAGGCGGCCGAGCAATTCATATACATCCGTAAAACCCTAACAGGGTCCCGGCGCTCTGAGTATCAGCGTCGCGCGAGGCTGACGGCTCAACAGATAAGGCGGGCAGGGAAACAAAACGGTGTATTGAGTGACTTCGAAACGAAACCCGGTCTCGGCCGGAGAGTGACATTACAGTCGCCAGGCCCGAAACCAATGCAATATCGTTCACCAAACACTCACGAAATTCTCCAAGGCACTTCGCTGAGGCGAGAGCAAGAGGCAAGGCAGTCTTCAGGGAAGCTCCTTAACCGCAATCGAAGCTAATGGCTCGAACGGTAAAAAGAGATAGAGCCCTCAAAACTAGAGCGAAATCCCACGGCGGCACGGATGGCGGCCATGAAGTACACAATCTACTTGCTCCCCTGAGAAAACTGAATACCAGGGCGTGCTTACCGATCGTTTACCCGTAACCGGGGAACGAAAGCGGCAATAGCGGTCACATACACCTTCAGCGTGGATGTTTTCAAACTCCCGCTATCCAACTGTGCTGTAGAAAGCGCAAAACATCCGACACGGAACAGGTCCCCGGGTCAATATAAATGTTCTCGCACCATTTTGTGAAAACTCACCACTTCCGAGTAGCAGCGAATGTTTGATGATGCTCGCGTTTCAGTAAGTGTGTTTAGCACTCGTCAGTGCAGAGAGTCCCGCTCATTAGGGTCCCCGCAGCGGCCACACATGAAGGTTCCACAGCTCGGGGCTGGGGTGCTATATTGTGCCATTCGCCTGAGACAGCAGGTCCTGCTTGAGGGGGATTCGCCATGTGGGAGCCATCAGTAACTCTCTCAGGTCCGCGAACCAGGGCTGATTCGGCCAGTTCGGGGCCACGAGTATAACTGAAGCTTTCTCCTCCCTGATTTTGCACAACACAGGCAGAATCTTCACAGGAAGGAACGTGTAAGCCTGGCTTCCGGCCAGCGCGATGTCAGAGCATCTCCCAGCAGGGGGGAGTGAGATAGCAACGTGTTCTCGCTCGTGGCAAACAATCCACTTCCTCCCTCCCAAATCATTAGATCTGATCTTGGGTGAAGCCAACATCTCCTTAAGGAATCCCGTTCCTCAAAAGCATGCTCACTCCACGGTTCAAAGTACCGGGGATGTGCGACGCTCCTATGGAGATTAAGTGTCGGTCCGCCCACAACAGGAAACTCGCTGCCTGTTTGAATAGAGCTCTGGAGCGCACGCCGTCCTGGCGATTTATGTACGAGACCACAGACGTGTTGTCGGTTTGAATCAGTACATGTTTCCGCTCCAATTTCGACCAAAAGGCTTGCAGGGATATTAGGACACCGCTTCCATTATTCCAAACGGTTTTGTGTCACCTTCTCTGTGACTCCGACCACAGGCCCAGACGGACTGCTCCCCGGCCTAGATCGCGTTCGTAGAGAAAAGAACTCCTGGGCTGAACATAACCGGGCTGTTCCACGGTCTCAGAGTGCTGACGCAACTGTGAATGACCGTAAGTGCTTGTGGACCGAAGACCACGCCCTCGGCGGAACTCGAGTTACAGCCAAAACTGTAGCGGCCGCAATGTAGCAGACCCAGATGGCACACTGAAGAAGCCGCCGCCATCAGTCCCAGAAGCCTCTGAAATTCCCTCAGTGCAAACGACCTGCCCAGTCAGAAACAGCGCAGAGTCGATGAAATGCTCTAGAGAGAGATGGGCTCGCATCGCCATCGAGTCCAAACATATTCCTAGATATGTTACAGTCCGACTCGTAAAAACACGCTCTTCTGCATATTCACACGCAGTCCCAGCGTATCCAAACGGCGAAACATTGTTTCCACGTGACTGATAGCACATCTCTTGAGTGGGCTAAAATCAGCCAATCGTCCAGATAATTCAACATGCGCATTCCGCTCGATCTGAGGGGAAATTTCGCTCTATCGCTCTCTCTCGAGCAGACTGAGAACTTCCTGTCGCAGAACAGGACGGTTTTGGGGCAAAGTCAGTGACGGGACCACGCCATTGAAGCGGGGAGGTCTGCGTTTGAATTGGAGAGAATATCCGTCGTGAATTATTCCCAGTATCCACGGTGAAACGCCCGGGATAGCCCTCTTACCGTCCATGAGATGACACGGCGGACGCGTTACGTCTAAGCCACTGATGGCTTCTTTTAATCAGGGCCCCGCCCCCGCGAGGCTGGAAGCACTGGCGGGAGGGCGGGCCATGGTGTGACACTCTTGCGCCATCCTGAGGCCATTATAATCATGGGCTGTGGCTCTGCGCTGTTTGAGACAGGGCGAGTGACACAACGTTGGGTGCAATAATTTGTATATATGCATCTTTAGTACAATTTTTACTCACAAAAACATCATTTAAACACATATAGCAATCGTCACCCATAGTGATGTGGGGGACATGATGCATGTGTCTTTGTGGTGTTGGCACTCTCGCTCCTTCGCGAGGCCATTATAATAATAGGTTGTGGCTCTGCACTGTTCTGAGACAGGGCGAGTGACACAGAGATGAGTGTAAGAGGAAGTAAAGCTCTTTAGTTGATTGTAACATGCTTTTATTGTGGAACTCACACAAACAGCATTCAAACATAGCAATCGTCGCCCGAAGAAACATGGGGGACATGATGCATCTGAACATTGAGGGTGACACCGTGTTCATGTGGTGTTGGCACTCTCGCGAGGCCAGTATAATCATGGGTTGTGGCTCTGCACTGTTCTGAGACAGGGCGAGTGACACAGAGATGAGTGTAAGAGGCAGTAAAGTTCTTTCGCTGATTGTATACCTGTTTTATTGTGGAACTCACACAAACAGCATTCAAACAGACATAGCAATCGTCGCCCGAAGAAACATGGGGGACATGATGCATTTGAACATTGAGGGTGACACCGTGTTTATGTGGTGTTGGCACTCTCGCGAGGCCAGTAATCATGGGTTGTGGCTCTGCACTGTTCTGAGACAGGGCGAGTGACACAGAGATGAGTGTAAGAGGCAGTAAAGCTCTTTCGCTGATTGTATACCTGCTTTTATTGTGAAACTCACACAAACAGCATTCAAACAGACATAGCAATCGTCGCCCGAAGGAAATGGGGGACATGATGCATATGAACATGGCGCTTGGGGGCGGGGCCTCCCGCTCACTCACTCTTTCACCGTCAGGGAGACGGCTCGTATGGCGCGCTGGCTCTCTCGCGGCGCGAGGTCCTCAACTGACCCTGACGTTACCTTCCAGGCTCTGACCACTGCTGGTTTCGGCAGAAACGAGCGTCCGGTTCAGAGCGGGGTGCCACTGCGGGTTATTTTAGCTGGTTTCAGAGCCTGGCCCGGTGCATAAGAATCTCGCAGAAGAAGACTGGGGTGAGCGACGGGGTATCACATGGCTCATACTTTGGCGCGCTTTCTGCGTCTCTGAGAATAGCTCCATGACGTCACTAAAGAGGCCGGAGGGAGCAACTGGAACGTTTAGGAGCGGCCTACGGTCCGCGTCTTTCAGGACAGCTAGGGAAGCCATAGGTGCCTGTAAAGATGACCATGAGCTCCGTGAAACAGCTGAGCAGAGCGCTTAATAGCAATCAGCGCGAGATCAGTTGCCGCGATCCTGATGACGTCAGCGCTACTGTGCCGCCGTTTGCCTGAAACACCTTGAGTATTGCCCTGGCAAAGAGCAGAAGCTGCACTCGCTCTTTCTAGACTGTGGTCCGGACCAAAAGCAGAGGGAGACGAGCACAGGTGTGTGGTAACAGTCTCCTAGACGGGGGGGGAGGGTTTCCGTCCCGTCCACGTGCGTGATATGGCCTTCGTAGCAGAGTGGGTGCGCGCCGATTGGGGTGCAGCCCACGATTTCACCACGAGCTCTTGCATACTGGAGGAGCCACGAGTCTAGTTACCTATCACAGGTTCGTCATGTGCGTTGCAAGCGAGACTCAGCTCCGAGACGACCTTTCCGAAGACCCTGACGAGCTTCTCCTGGAGGTCTCAGGGCCCTCTTGGTCGGGGCGGTCCCACTGAGAGGCCCAAACCTTTTTCGACGTCGAAGCGACATGGAGTCGTTTTCTTCGCCAGCACCGAAGAGGACGAAGTTCGCGGAAGCTATAGTCCACCACGCCGACGTCAAACTCGTCTTCGGGCGGGGGAGGGCCCACCAGCGGCTCGCTGGCGGCAGTGGGCCTCATTCCCGCCGTCCTCCGAGCCACTCTGGCTCTGAGGGCGCGCACTGGCAGCTTTCGGTACAGTGGGCGCAAGTGTTGTCCGTGTGAGAATCCCAAGCAGGTCACACAGAACTGTTGAAGGTCCGAATCAGCATTAGCAGCCATCGGATGCGGAGAGGAAAAACAGGGTGAGTAGTCCTCTATTTGCAACTTCCACGATGACTTAGATAAGACTTCTAGCGTGAAGAAAGAGATTCAGACGTAATTTTCGCGCCCATGCATTTTATACTGCACGCTTACCCGCCAGTATTTGCATGCTACGCGTCAATTGGCCAGCTGTCCCCAGCTGGCGTTAGCCAATAAGATTTCAGTGAAAGTGGAGAAGGGAAGAGTTCCCATATACGTCTTAGCTGACGTAATGTTGAGTTACCGCCTCGAGAGGGAACGTTAGTTACTATGACAATCGTTCGCATTAGGTAAACACTACTTTTAAATGCTCTCAATAAGAACATTGTACTTCCAAAAATCGAACATTTGGCGCAACTATGTTATGATAGCAATTCCCAGTTTACTGCACAGAAGTTACCAAGGCCACTAAATGTCAGGATAGGAGGCTATTGTGACATGAAATCGCTTATAGATTAACTTAAATAAATATAAAGGGTTATATTTCTTAAGTATAATTAAGTGAACTTACCAGGAATTATGAATAAAGCCTCTTATCTTCAATCGTTCTCGAGCTGCTCCAGTCGGCTGGGTTTCTGAATTTGAATGATGCGCGCGCAATCCCATAATGCCACACTACAGTAAATTAGTGTAGGAAACACCTGCTTCCTGTAAATGAATTACAGTTGACGTGGAAATATACTGTTAACAACTGTAAAACCTTATTTGACCCATAATGCATTGCGAATTACAGCTGCATCTTGTAAAATGTTTATACAGTAAAATTCTGTAAAATTTTGCTGTAGAAACTACAGCAATTTTTTACAGTGTACAGTGAGTGGTATTTGCTAGAATTTCGGGGGAATCATTTTATTATTAAACAAATTTATTTGTAAAATAAAATGATTTTGTTAACTTTTTCAAGTTCAAGGCAACAAGTGTTCTGTAAAACCGGAAAGATTTCACTACTATCATCCAAAATCCACTTGATTACCAAATGAGGTTATGATCAGTTCTTTATATGATCAGTTTTTCATCTGTTCTTACGTAGTTATGCTTCATGCCACAGCAAATCAGAAAAATCAGAGTTTATTATATATATAAAACCTCCTTCTGACATTCTTAATCAGTGAATGTCACAGACCTTTAAGAGAAGAGGGTGAAATTTCAGTGACACTGGAAAAAAAAAAGTGACACTGCTTTCTAAAAGATATATTCACATACTTTTTTTTGATGAATTAAGCTGTTAACTTGTTTAATGTGTCTGACACTCCCTCTGAGTTAAAACAAACCAATAACCCGGAGTAAATCATTGACTCAAACAGTACACTGACTGAACTGCTGTGAAGAGAGAACTGAAGACGAACACCGAGCCGAGCCAGATAATGACTCGTTCATGAGTCAAGAACCGTTTCTGTCAGACGCGTCCGATTCGTGAACCGAGGAGCTGATGATACTGCGCATGTGTGATTTAGCGTGAAGCAAACCGACACACAGAGCGTCTGAAACGAACTGATTCTTTTGGTGATTGATTCTGAACTAATTATGTGTTAATGTTATTAGCCCAGGTGCAGTCAACGCCAATGACGCCATTGCGTCGAGCGCAAAAGAATCGGTGAACTGTTTTCTTCAACTGGTTTATTGAATCGAACTGTCAGAAAGAACTAACGTTACTAGTCATCCGACAACCGATGCAACCGGTTCTTGACTCGTGAACGAGTCATTATCTGGCTCGGCTCGGTGTTCATTTCTCTCTTCACAGCAGTTCAGTCAGCACGCGTAGTCTTCTTAATCGCTTGATTCGCTCAATGATGTGCCAGCTTCATCAAACCTGCCATGCCATCTACAGTTCTGGCAGTGGTTTGTAATGGAATGATTCGTAACATTTTTATAATTGTAACGAGTAACGATGCAGCACATTAAAAAAATATCGGAGTAAAAGTATTAAACTCAGCGAAAATATGTACTGAAGTAAAAGTGGAAGTAGGAGAAAAAAATAATACTCTAGTAAAGTACAGATACCGCCTTTTAGTACTTAAGTACAGTAGTGAAGTAGTTCTACTTCGTTACTATACATCTCTGGTCATAGCAAGGCGTTCATCTTTTTAGGGTGTCCATTCTTTTCATATTTTGAACAAAACATTGCTTAATGAAAAATTATAGTATTAGAATCAAAGTACTGGGCAAATTAAAGACGCACAATAAATCTCAAAAGGCATTCTGGGCACTACTGGCATATAGAGAACACAAATGAACACATATCTGAAAGCATGTTAGGATCTCTTCACTGAGATTTGTAACTGTACTATTTGCTGCAAAACAATATCAAGCAGAACAGGAGAACATATTCAAGACAAAGTAAGGATACACTGTGCATTGTTGGCAGAAGATAAAACACTTGGTCTGTGAATGTGATAAATCCTGAAGTAGATCCTGAGGTATTTATAAGACAACCTCCAGACGGGCAACAACAGACTATGATGAACCTCAATCTTCTTTTCTTCTCTCAGCCCTGCGGCCTTTAAAAGCCCAGAGACAGTCTGAATCCATGCATCTTGATCCTCAATAAGAAACCCTGACCCTACAGAGGGGGTCAACCAGTCCACTGGTGTAGAAGCACTAAGTCTATTCTGAGATCTTTGAAAACAGCTCCCGGATCACAAGTGAACAGAACATGAAGGCCAGGCAGTTTTATAAATACCTGTGATCCCACCTAAAGAGCAGAGTAGTGCACAAAACAACAGAAAATGTAGACTGCACCTTATGTTTGCAGGAGTTTCAGGTCTTGCTCCGTTTGAACAGTTTGATATATTGACTCAACAAATAAATATCTGATGTTGTGTATTGAGTATTTGTGAACTGTTTTACACTGATTTAGTACATTTATCACATCAAAAGTTTGAGGCAGATTAAAGTTTATGAGCAAGTCTTATGTTCACCAAAGTTGCATTTATTTATTAAAAAAAAAGATTAAAATAAATACAGTAAAAATAGTAATATAATGTTAAATATTATTACAATTTAAAATGATTATTTTTTCTATTTTAATGCATTATAACTGTTAATGTATTTCTTTGATGGCAAAGCTGAATTTTCAGCATCCCCACTCCAGTCTTCAGTGTCACATGATCCTTCAGAAAGCATTCTAATGTCTGGATTTGCTGCTGAAGACACATTATCAATTTTGGAAACAGTTGCTGATTCTTATTTTGGTGGAAACTTTAATGCTGGATTTTTTTATTGAAAAGAAATTCAAAAGAACAGCATTTATTTGAAATACAAATATTGTATACCATTATACAGTAAATGTTTTAATGCCACTTTTAATCAATTTAATACATCCTAACTAAATAAATGTAGAAATGTATTGCACATTGCTATACTATTTTGTTTTGAGCAAGCATGTGGCGGCCAAACTCAATCATATTAGTTGTAAACTCTGATTATGGTCAGACTAGCCAGTTTGTAAGACCGTGACTAGAAAAGTGAATGAACCATAACATGCCCATAATAATAATCAAATATCTAAATTAAGATCAGATCTAAAATGATGATCAGCATATAATTAGAATCAGTCTACATTTGAGACCTTCTTTAATTGGTGTCAGATCAAATTAATAACACAGTCAATTACAAAGTAAATTAAACTGCTCAAGACAATTCTTCTAGAATCACGAGAAAAGATACACCTGCAGGAAATCACTGATGTAGCTGTCAGCTCGGTGGGTGCATCTTTAGCTGTGTTCATTTGGTGTGTGCTGTCCACTCACCATTCAAAGTCATGTGCTCTGCAAATACAGGGTTCTGCAGACAGGATCCTGGAGTTGTCCCATCCAACCATGCAATAGTTTCCTGGACGACGCTTCATGTAGATCTGCTTTTGACCCATTATGCATGGCTCACCCTAAGAAAACCATATCTAAGTCAGTTGCAACCGATATTGCGATTTCGAAATTGTGTTTTTGCATGTTTTTTCGTTTTACCTGGTTATGCAGGTGCCAGGTTTGGTAGTCTCCCTCTGTGCACCTTCTGGTGAATATGGGCTTGTAGTCAATTTTGATAAGCTGCCATTCAGAACGATGACTGAAGTGTCCAAAAAACCTGCCAATTGACAAAGAAATGTTTAATTCTCATAGAGCGCACTCATTTTTAAGTGAAGCAGGAAACTTTCATTAGCTGGCCCAGATGTGTAAGCATTGGAATTAAACTTTAAGCAAAAAAGTACATCTCCAGAGGCCGGATTGAGCATTACTGGGTTACTTCATTAGTTAGGTCTGAAATCGCTCCCTGTATCCTATAAATTGGACAATATGGGGATAGTAACATTATCTGAATTTAGAGTGAACAATGCCATGTGTAGTTCATTCTTTTCTAAATGAAGTTTGATATAATACTTTCTTGACTAAACTGGATAACACACACACAAATATCATTTAAAATAAATAATCAAATACTTCTTATGTGATTCTTATTAGCAGTTATTTAATACCCTTGTTTTAATCAGTGTGAGCACGGCAAGTAACATAACAAAGATTTATGAAAAAGACTATGAAACCACTTCATAAAGTGAAGTAATACTGAGACACAATGTAAAATGAAAATGTGTGAGAGGTTACCAAATCTTGTGCTGTTTCTATCTGTGTAGCACCTACTGCTCTGCTGATTCCTCTTATATAGTTTACTTTTCCCAATAATTTCCAGTTAAATTCAGTCCTGTCTTTCAATCCTATTGCTACAAGACTTTTTTTTTTTTTTTTTGTGTTCAAAGTAATAATTAAAAAGTATGATACAACCCTATTAAACTACAGACCAGCACTGAGACACAACGAGAAGTGTTATTGGTTCACTGAGACTAACAACATTAGCTTAAGTGTCTGATTAATTAACCTTTCCTCACAAGAGTATCTCTTGAACGAACAGGTTTTAGAGCTCAGAGGAATCTATTCTTCTGTAATAAATAGGACATAATGAGGACACACAGGCTCTGTGTGCGTGTGTGAGAGATAGATGGTTGTCAAAATTAAACCTCTATAGACTTACGTCATGATCTGATTTTCTGCACCTGCCTCCACCAGAACACCGTCCACGAAGAGCGGCATGGCTGAGAAACTGTGACGCGTCCACTGACGACCTTCATCAAAACTGATCCTGCAGAAGACATTGAGATGTTCAAATCTCAATAGATGACAAAACTACAAACAAATGAATGTTGTGCATCCAGTGCAGGGCAGATTAATTGTGAATTGTAGTCTGTTACTGATTCCAGATTACTGTACATAAAAAAAAATTACAGTTAGTAATGTAATCCATTAGATTACACATTTTTGGTAATATAATCAGACTACTTTTTAGATTACTTTTAGATTACTTTCTAACTTTCTAACTTGTTTATCATATTGATTTAAATAGGATAATCTTTTGTATCGTATTGCCAGATTACATGTACTCAGTTACTACCCAGCACTGCACGCAATTTTGAAGTGTAAGTGAACGATAATGAAGTTTCAATTATGGCTGAACTATAATTTAAATAATCTGTTTTAAAGGGAATAAGATGCGAACAAAAAGCAGAGATACATAAAAACCCAGTAAAAGTACAATAAAGCAGAGGTCGAAGAAAACCAGACGCAACATCAAAACATAGAAGAAACGTCTACAAATGTGGAAGGGAACAGAAGCAAGCAAAAGCTGCAGAGCTTTCTTCTTTCAGGTCTGATCATGATACTTTCTGACAGCTTTTCAGCATCATTTCACAGGTGCAAACAGTAGACTAGCATGTGTGACAAGGTTGCAACGATGCACAATGGCACTGCTTCCAAGTTCTCTCGGGTCTGATAAAAGCAACAGTCGGAGTTAGTGTTGACATGTATCCATTAAGAGAACATACAGTCAAGGCTGTTATTTGAAGTCATGCTTGCAGGAAATGACACAACTGCCCTACACATTTGTGTCTCCACTTACTTTTCGCTTGAGTTGTTTAAGAGAACTATAAAAATGAAGGTGCCACACTTCAGTGGACCTAAAACTAAAGCCAAATGCTTTGAGTGATAAGAGAGAAAAGATTTGAGACTCTGGAGGATTAAACATCACTGAAGCAAAACCAGGGTCGGCCAATTTGAAAAGGGAACCAATGTGTGAACTCGGGGGGATAAGTGGGAAGCTTTAATATGGAACACTTCCCATGGTGCGCCATGTAAAAACTGATTCCAATCTGTTATTTGGCACCCTTTGTGTCCTGCCGTTTCATTTTTGTTTGTGTGGAGAGCATGTTCGATCTACACCAACCCGACGATTGATTTTTTTTTCCCTCAATGATCTTAATACTACAGAACCGACCCTGTCAGACAGATGGAGCGCCAACTGTAGTAACTGAAGCAGAATTTCTCCAAACCAGCATGAATAAACCTGGCAGAAGCAAGCTTATTTCACCTACCAAAGATGTCTAGTGGGCACAGTGGGCTGCTTCACGGCAACCAAAGCTCCACCTTTGTCCAAAAACCACACGTTGTGCTCTTCTTCAAAAATCTGCATCATTGGAAGAACAACATGGGGTTATTTTCATTTTATTGCACAAATAGGCTCAAAAGGGCATTTTTGCGTAGACATTTGTGCACTTTTCTCACAGTCATACAGAAGTTTTTCTAGCTTTTGTACTCTGGGTTAACCTTTCGGTTTTTGCGATGGAGTTCTACAGAGATGACATGTTTTTGAAGGACAAAACCAAGCCAAAGTTAGCATTTAAGCACTTACAGTTCCATTTTTCTGAATCAATGGGGTATTTTAAATGTGTTTTTGGTATAATGACTGAAATATAAGGTTTGTGGTTAATACAAGATCAAGATTATGGCTGTCAGTAACAACTACTTTTGGTAATTGAGTAATTGGTTGACTATTCTGACCATTAATTGAGTAATCTGACAATTCGTTATTTTTTTGTGGTAATAAAATATACCTAAGCAGACAATAGTCTTTACACAAATACATAAAATACATAATGTATTATAAACAATAATAAACAATAAACTACATTATGCATTATAGAGACTGCAGAAGGTGCCAAAAGCCTGTTTTTAAAAACTTATATTTTTAAATCGCAATAAACAGTTACCAAAATGAGAAAGATATTGATGTGTTCTTATGTGTTTGCGTGGGTTTATAAATTATTTACCTTACAAATATGATGACATGGCGCACGTTGCGTTCATAATAAATGCAAACTCACAACAATATTCAGAGATGGAGTTTTAGACGCTCCACACATGTAAATGATAACAGTTTGCGTGGAGCAGCATTTACTGTGAATGGAGCCGCTCTGAAAAGCACGTATGTAACCTACATGCATGTATATAATTAAAGCTCAATGCATATTTAATTGAATCGTAACATTTGTGAATTCACAATAGCATTATGCTTCATGGTCTTATAATGCATTTAATGGATTATCAGCATTGAATGCGTCACATCCGTTATTTTTTGCTGGTTACTCGACATGAGTATATCACAATTAAAAACCTTCTGTGAGTTTACTTGAAAAAATGATGTTGCTATCAATTGGCTAAAACGGGAAGTATGAACCAGTGTGAACTAGCCATACCTGTCTCCAGTTATTGCCTGCATCTGATGAAATGAACATCGCCACATTATTGTAAGACAGCTCCGACCCAATATTTCCTGGGAAACGAACCAAATCCGAAAAATAATTGTGTTAAATAATGAAACAATGTCAAACACCAAGCATAGCACATTCAAAATTCATAAATCGACAAATGTGTATTTGTACTTGACTAAGCAGCTTTTGTAACTGAGGTCAGACAGCATGGTTCAATATTTGCTCAATCCATGCTCATACAAACTTAATATACTCACAACATACATACAAACAAACTCAGTTCTGACTGGCATGTTCATGAGCGCACAATCCTGACACACAACCACACTGGACAAAAAAAAAAAAAAAGGTTGCTTCCACAACAATGAGGTTAAATGGAGGTTTTGAGAAGAAAAAAACTTGATGTCTCACACTGTGCTCAGGATTGCCAAGACACAAAAGTCTGAAATTAAAAATCAAGCGCCACAGTATGAACTCAAAACACTTCTTATCAAATGTCTCATCCAAGACCAAATGATTTGAGCTATGCTACCCATACTCATTTTAAATCTCCATACTTTTACACTGTCATCAATTGTCTCATTTTGTGCATTTTAGATATTACTTCTGAGGATTTTATTTTTTCTCAAACGACTATGAATTACAAAAGAGAGAACAAGATAATGATAAGGTGAGTGCCACAACTACCATTCTTGTGTATCGTAGTTGTGTTGTTTTACACCTACGCACACAAACATCATGACTAGCATAAACCCTCCCGCAGTCTTCTCCACTTTTTTGGTGTTGCCCTTTTCTAAGACTGTCACAATGAACAGAGCGGAAGTGATTGTACGTCCTTGAGTTGCCTGTGAGAAATGAGTTTGTTTCCTTCAACTGACAACTTAAACAGCAAACCCACTGGGAATGTGAAATGAGAGAGCTGTTCATGTTTAAAGAACTTTTGTATATTTAAAACGAAGGGGTATTTCAAAACTGTATATAAAATAAACACTTGGTGTGCTTGCTTGGCCAAAATTAGACTGAAGATGTGAAGAAAAAGGCTTTAATAAACATAAACTAACAAATCTTTTTTTTTAAGTTTTTTTTTTTTTTTTAGGTTTTTGAAAGTTTATGTAAAAGCACTTGGTGTTCAAAGTATTATATATATTTTTTTTAATATATTAATTTTACAAATATGTGGTCTACAATCATGAATACAGGTTATATATATATATATAAATATATATTATCCACCAATAAAGAGTAGTCTATTAGGTGGAGCATATTGTCACAAGGCCGTATACGAACTTTAAAATAGAATAGTTGTAGGTATTTCAGTAGATTAACAATAGAATAGTTGTACATATTACATAACACAGGAATAGCTAAAAATAAAATAAAATAAAATAAAATAAAACAAAATTACAATTACAAGATATACTACTGTTCAAAAGACCATGAGAGGTCAAAGATGCAAATTATAGGCCTACATCAGAGATGATTATAATTCACCCCAAAATTATTAAAATTGTCAACCTCATGTCATTCCAAACATTATATATATATATTTTTCTCTTTAGAACAAAAGCAGTATTTTTGAAGTATGTTGGTAACCAAAAACGTTTGTCCACCACTGACGTCCACATTTCTCAAAATGAAGACAGAAATTCATATTTGTTTAAGACGGCATGAGGGCAAGTAAATAATTTTCATTGTCAGGTGAACTATCCATTTAAAAGTTGTTTGTATTTGTGATTTAGGATGATTTGCTCATAAACAAGCTGAGTCGTACTCCAAATTACATTTTATTTTGGAGCCAAAATCCACTTTCACACCAACTAAACGACCAAACGCTGACTGCAAACAAACATGAGAGTCTGCAGCAAAAGCTCTGGCATAAAAGCATCCTTAGTGACCAGCCTGACGTAACAAGCAATGTTTACGTTTCTTAGAAACACGCCAACACACCCAACAATGGCCGAACATGACAGTCCCACACATGCCGCTCGTGTTTTCATTTACCTGTAGCCACGATGACTCCCGGCACCGAGCTCTTGGTGGAAATGGAGCCTGAGAGGTACGGGTTCTCTGACATCTGCAGTTGTAGGTGCAGCGAGCAAAACGGCTGAGCAGAGAGAAAGTGACACATCCTCCATTAGCCACAACAAAGCTATTATGTAGCTGTCAATCAAAAGGAGCCGACGTGATCCCGCAGGCATGAGAAAGTCTAAGACAATAAGCTCACGAGTACTGCTGCCTTGGCTATAATGCAGGCGACTTTATTACACAATTCATAATACAGAAGCAACTCCCATAATTCACTGTCATGACCCTGGAGAAACACTGATAATGCTGGGTGATCCATTGCATACTGGATACCGTTAATCTCGCCGTCGGAGATCCACGTGTAAACAAAATAACACAGTTCAGGTAAATCAAGACGATAAATCTAGAAAGCAAACTCAGCCAATCAAGTTAAAGGACGATATAAAGGCAACACAAACAGGATTTAGGAAATAATAGCTTCTGTGGGAATAATTCTGCGTTCTGTTTAAATTCAGATGTAGAATGTTCTAACAAAGTAAAAAAAAACTTTGGTAAACAGAGAATAAACATTGCTCTGCAATGTTAACATGTTCTATAGGTGCATAATTATCAGCATACAGGATAACACTGGTCTCTGCTAACATTTGTAAAAAAAAAAAAAAGATCACATAATGTAAGCACTACTGTATGACTTGTGGATATATTTTGTTTGCCTATTATGTGCTCCCTGGATGCTGAAAAGGTACACAATGTCTTGAGGGATGAATTTCTGTTTCCAAGTTTCCAAGTTTAAGTGGGATTCTATTATACTTTTCAAAGTAGGAAGTTGATTTCCCAGATTGGAGAGCAGCATAACACTATGCTGTGACATGGCTCGTCAAAACTAAATCGTGCTCATTATGATCAGCTGTCTGCACTGGAAGCAGCTGATGGCACATAGCGGATGCTCTATTTCAGTTTCTATCACGTGGTACAGCCACTTAATAGTAAAGGCAATTGTTCACTCAAAAAAATTATATTTAAGGTTTCTTTGTTACAGTGTAATTATAAATGTAAGTACTGAGTAATATTAATTAGCGACATGCATTTACTATATGCTTTGGCTTAGAATTAGGGTTTGGCTAAAGGTTACTTGCATGTAATAATGTATAGTTTATTATTATTATAGTGTTTATAATGTAACATGTAACAAAGACACCTTAAAGTAAAGTGTTACCAAATTGTCTACTTTACTTTTCAATACTTTACTTTACTCATCAGAATCAGAATTTTTTACTGTTGCTGAATTGTAGCCTCAATCTTCCAGCTGATTGGTCTGTGTGTTAGTACATACTCAGAAATAACATGTAGCTCCGATGCTTACAAATGTAAACAGCCTCCAGCCATGACTTGTAGAAGTATGTGTCTGGTTTTGCAATAAAGGGTAGGCGTGATGTTTTATTACTGAGTGCAACAGTGGGTATCATGTACTCATTTATCCAACACTAGGAAGATAACACCTTGAAAAGCTCAAATGAATAACAATAACATATCGACTGTGGTTTCCACCAAAAATGGGACAAATAATGTAATGTATTCATGTATGGAGTGCCCTCTGTCGAGGCCGCTACCCTTACCGTGAACGCTAATTGCCTTTTACAGTCATTACCGGCAAAAGACAGGGATCTGACATTAAAGCAAAGAAGCAACTCTCCTGCGACCTCCTACATAACAAAACCAGAATCTGCTCTCCATGCACCACAGATTGTCCTTTTCATCCCCTCAATAGGTGGCTTGACATTATTACATGGACGGCAAAGGCAACAGGATTTCGAGTCGGTAATCGTAAGGATTATAGGAGGCTAATGAGAGTGTCAAAGCAGAGGACTATTACAGCCTCTTCAGTCTGCTGGAGCTTTCTGTGTGTGTTTCTTGGCCTTGATGTTTTTCTTTTGCCTCTAAACATGATATGGCTGCTAAATATTAATGATTCTCTGTGCATTTCAATACCCTGAAACTATTTCCCATTTACAAATTATAAAAATGTATTACTTGAGTAGATCTAATATCGTCGCTAATTATGCTTTACAGTATCTGTTGCCTTTAATCATATCTGTTGGAGAAAGAATATTACGTTGAAAGAATTAGACAGTTAAGCTAGCCGCATGCAAAAATAAAAAAATAAAAAAATAATATTTCCAAAATTGGTCTAGATCAAAATCAAATCAAATCAAAATCAAAATCAAATCAAATCAAATCAAATCAAATCAAATCAAATCAAATAAAAAAAAAAAAAAAAAATAATTAAAAAAAAAAAAAAAAACAGACCAACTTAAAGGAATAGTTCACTTACTAATAAAACTTGGCATAAAATAAAATAACTAAATGAATAATTTCAGTAATGACTGACATGAATAACAACTAACAAAGTTACAATGAACAGTTAAATCACTAATAAAAATGGTTGTAAAATAAATGAAATAATACTTTAAAAATAAAACAAACATTAAAATAAAAATAAAAAATATGAATAACAAACCGACCAAGTTAAAATTATAGTTCACTGACTGATAAAAAATAAAGAAACCAAACAAAACAGATATAAAAACAAAAACAATATTAAACAAAAACAAAATAAAATGACATGACATAATTGTATATACTTTAGTAATGCATAACTGTAATAATATACTGACCGAGTTAAAGGAAGAGTTTGCTCACTAATAAAAGAAATTTTGTTATAAAATAAAATAAAACAATTGTATATATTTTAGCTATGATTAATGTGAATATCAAACTGACTAAGGTAAATGAATAGTTCACAAAAATATATCTTACCAGCACACAATGAATGGGATTTCCTGCCAGGTCAGTAGTGGGCGCCTGCAAAAGCCTCCAGTCCCGGCCCTTGTTGTAAGTAATGTACGTCTTCACCTGGTTCTCCACCTTCCTATTAGCAATGAGCATACCTTCAATCCCTGCTACCTGAGAACATGGGGGAAGAAATACGATACAAATATGAACATGAACATCTACATTGACCATTACAGTGCTTCGGACTGTCATCTACTAAAGCCTCTTAATTACGCAGACACTAGCGCCCACTCTATGAAAGCCCAAGCTCGCTAACATTGGTATTACTCTAGCTGACAAGCATCTAACCCAGTGCCAGGCTGCTCATCCTCGGCTTAAAACAAGCCCAAACTTAGCAATATTGAATGCTGACAGTGGTGCTAGCGACCCGTTTTAAATCGCGTCCTGCTAGCGGAGCATGCTCTAAGGCAGGGTCCGAGTCTGTAAGTGGCACTAATAGGGACTGCATTTGACAGTGTCCCAGCGACGGAGCCGCATTGGATGGACACGGCTAATGGGGTTCCCTCCTCCGCTGGCCAGACGTGTCAATCACAGCGGTAATTATTTATTATCCTTTAGCTTCCATCTCTCCGTTCCAATGTTCTCCAGGAAGAAGATGGATGTACTGGTTGTGGTAGAGCGGTTCATATTCAGCATGCTCTGCAAATCGGGTCATGCTTCAGTGAGCGGATCAGCTGCTCAATCGTGTTTACAAAGAATTCATCACGAGTGCGTGTTCAGCACTATGCAAATAATCAAAAGAGCAACTGAGCAAACAAAGCAAAGATCTCTAGCCTGAAATACTTCGGTTTAAAACAAGAGTAAAATGTGCATGTGTGTGTGTAGCACTGTGCGAGAAAAAAAAAGTAGCAAAATATTTTTTTTGAATTTTTTTTTTTTTTTATATATATATATATTAATTTTTGAAATGTAAAAGTTTTTACTGTCACTTTTGATCAATTTAATGAATCCTTGCTGGATAAAATATTAATGTAAAAAAAAAAAACTGACTTCAAACTTGTAAACAGTAGCTAGTGTATAATTGAATGCTAGTGTTGCCAAGGTAAGCATACAAGGCAGCAGGCCACTGATGCCAACACCAAAGAAGTGTGTGCCAGAACCAAAAAATGCATTATCAATCACTACTGTTATAAAAAATATATAAAAGTAAAGCAACCCCACTTTTCGCTGATCAATAAAGAGATAAATATGACAAACGTCCAGTCACGGACCACATCTAAACTTAGGCTCCAACTGGAGCTTCAGTGAAAAAAGCCAGGTTTCAATGAGCATTAATGAAGGCTGCTGCAATCTATTAGAGATATGGATGGACTGCTGATTCAGTATTGGCAGGGTGACCATGCATTGAGCCAGCCTTGGCACAAAAGTGGGGAGATGCATCATAACCAATGCATTAATGAAACCATCCTTGATGGCACTCAGTAATGGAGACTATTTTTAGCTGCCTGGACAAGGGAGGCGAATGTTTCATTTCACATAAAAAAAAATAATAATAATTTTGTGCTTGGTAAAGGCTGCTAATTTTTAAGCAATATGATATAGTATATGCTAAGAGCGACTGTATTCTAATGTTAATGTCTTAATGTCTTGAAGGAGGAATGGTTTCCTTGAACTCAACTGACAAATCTATTCTTACAGAAAAACTACAGGCAGTGTGAGAGTTCTGGCCACAGACAGGTGGATCGATCTTGAGATATTGACACTTCTGATGAGGATTTATACTCACAAAATAATATTTATGGACGATTGTGGTACACTATAAGTAATGATTTTATTATTATTTCTAATATATATATATATATTAGAAAATGCTTAATTTAATTACATTTAGAACAACATAAATATATACCTGATTATTCCTGAAAAAAAAAAAAAAAAACTTAACTTTAGTACTTCATACTTGGTAAGAGATTTTAAAAAGTCTAATAGCCTACTCTTATCAAAAGAGGAGAACAGAACAATGCCACTGACCCAAAAGAAGTATAATGCAGACTACCGCTGAGAGGTGTTTAAAAAACAGAGGAAGAGAGACAACAGGAGAAAATGAAAGAGAGAAAGGCACTTCTTTTCACTTAGTCTCACTTGTTGTATGCTATTTTCTTTTATCAGCTTTTATAAGAGTTCCTTTTTTTCTCTCTAAAATGTCTCCAATAAATCCTTAAGACTTCTGCTTGTGGCTATAATAAAGACTCCCAAAGCTTCTTTAGATCTTTAGACATTAAAAAAAAAACTTTAAATGATTGAATAGACATAATAAAATGTGTGCTTTGGAGCAATTAAGATAATTAGAAATGTTTTGAATTTGAGATTTGTTCTTTTCTGAAGTACCAGTATTACTTAACAGGGCTTAAGCTGGCTAAGAAACCAGCTATCCTCCAGAGGGAAACAATTTATGATATGTCTACGTGGTACAATGAAATCTCTTATCTTGAAAGATCAAGGGAAACTGTATTCCTCGTGATAGGATCCCTTTAAAAAGGAGTAATACCCAAAACACGAGCAGCTCCCATTGAATCAGCAATCTCTCTCCTCTCCCCCTTCGACAACATTTAACTACAACTCAATTTATCTCTCTGTCTTCATTGCTATCGTTCATTTACGCTTGCTAATTCCCCAGAGGCTTAGATAATGTGGGCTGTGCTTGAGTGCCAGGGTGAGAAGTAGCGTCTGACATGAATTCTAATGCAGCCTGAGGAGTAATGGGCATCTAGCATGAAGCCGTTGACTTGAAGGCTAATGTTAGCTTGTTAACTGGTTAGGGATGAAATTATGCCTCGTAAAGGTCGATCATGCTGTTGCCTCCGAGCCCACGGCTGGTCCTGACGTTCTCCAGGGCCAAAGTGAAGTATATTCCACGCGTGTCAGATATGTACAGGTTGTAGGTATCGTTCTGGTTCCACTCCTGGACAGCAGTGAAAACCTGACCTTGATCTGTGCTCACAATATGCATGTCCTAGAAAATAGAAAAAGAAAAAGAAGGGGAAAAGAGAGCTGAGGGTGAGAGAAAAGATAGCTGAAGTCATTAGCGAGGACCCCTGCTAGTTCTGGGTGGGCATGGTCTACAGGATTACATGTTGAACATGTGTTTTAATGTATGCCCACCTGACCAAAGCAAGCCATGTGAAAAGATTTTGCACTTCAGTTCTTTAACAAGAATGTGCAGAAACGTGCTCAGCATTAGTAACTAAAAACCTTTACTTTTGACTTGATCATTCATCCACACCAATAGGTGTCATTATAAAGGCCAAAACCACTGGGTTAGCAGAGTAACTATAGAGTGTTGATGAAAAGCTAATAAATAATCGAATCATAAAGATCTTGTCTAGCTTCCTTCTGAATCTAGTTGTCTAATGAAAATCCTTTGTTTACTCTTGCTAATGCATTCGAAAGGTTAGGTAGTCTCTTACCTTGGGCAGGGAGTATTTGGGGATTTTAATGCGTACAAAAGGTTCTCTTTGATAGGACACATAGTAGCTTGCTCTGCCAGTGTTCGTCACCTGTATGGAGAAAAATATCACATTTCTCACATATCAAATAACTGGCATCAAAACTGGGAAAATTTATTGACAGTAACTATTGATTTGTCTTTGTACTTTAAACAAAAGTTTAGCGGTGGGCGGTATGACCAAAATCTTATATAACAGTATGAGTAATTTTATTTTTACCCTAATGGTGTAATTCGAAATACACTCCCTAATGCTGGCTTTGTTAAATGTAACTGGCAACTCAGAGCTGGGTAAATTTGTTGAGTTAAACCAGGGGTGTTCAAACCTGTTCCTTGACGGCTTTCAAAGATTGGCTCCATTCCACATTAAACACACCTTGACCAACAAATCAAGGTCTTGAGAAAAGTGTGTTGGAGCTAAACTTTATTGGTCCTTTAGTAGCAAGATTGGACATCCCTGGGTTAAACGAACTCAGCAAGAAGGGATGTTCATTTTAACCTAACCTGTTAGGTTTTGTTTGTTATTGTTTCTATCACAGTATAGTAGAATATCTATCACCATTTCTACCAGCAGTACATACAGTTGTGTCATAGTGTACAGCCATAGCAGAGTTGCCAGGTCTGCAAAACAAACCCAGCCCAAAACTAGCCCAATCTAGATTTTGTTCTGTGGTTTTCCCCTCCTTCAATTGTTTGGCTTTATCAAAATCGTGTTCAAGGGAGACGGGGTTTCCCTTTGTCTAAATAGCGCTATGGTGGTAAAACCATGGACTTGGCAACCCTGAGCCATAGCAAATTCAATGAGAATGAGAGCTATTAACTTACTGTCTCCAACAGCACATTACACAAAGCTGTAAATTCAGAAAGCTAATTCAGTAACAGATAGAGCAGCTTATGTCTAGAACGACCCATTAAAATCCCTCCACCATGATTTGGAGGATACTGCTTGGTTTTGGTTTGTCAATGCCCTTTGCAGTTCAAGAGTGGAGAGTGGTAAATATCTTGTAGGACAATCAATACCCTCATTATTCTCTGTCAAGACAAATCTTTAATTCTCGCAAGCAACACAGCCGCTCCAACCCCGCTCCGAGGGGGATTGTTGGCGCTAATGATAGCACATGTAGCAAATACACAATGGTTGTTAGCATACAGAGCAGGAACTGTCAGAAGCTTGTCATATCTACAGCTGCACAAAAGGGAATAGAGAATGAAAGAAAGAATTCTTCCGCAGCACAAAAGGTACTTCATCCTGCCAAAGTATCAGACATGTTTAATATTCATTCCACCTCTTTTCATAATTTCAATTAGAGAGCATATATACACCCAACAGGATTCCAAATTGAACATGGGAATAAAATGGCTCCCTGATTATATGTCAGAAACAATTATGCTTCTTAGACGGTAACGTGCATTCAATAAATGAGGAGAGAGAGGCAGAGAAAGAGAGCGGCGGTCTGGAGAAAGTTCTAAACAAACAGCATGTCCGACGTGTCTCCAAAAAGCCGCTCTGCGTGCAACAGAAGGAAGGAGCGGGCAGGATCGATGCTTTCCAGGGCAGTTGAACTTCGAAAGAAATTGGGATGATCGATTTTTCTGTTTCACATTCTTTGGACTGTGATGTGGCGTGACAAAACACTGGGGTTGAACGTCCACCACTCCTTATTGGCAGGACTTGTTATCTGCACTGCTGTTGGACTTCCAAGAGGGTTGTGAGTAAATGTTTTGAAACTTGCCATCAATGTGAGGAAACTTTCCATTGGCTTGGAAATACTGTCATTTATAATTCCCAGTCTGAAAATTTGGCCATGACTTTGGATGCAATTATTTGTATTCTCTAGGTGCCCATTCTCTAGTCCCCACCATGATATGTACTGTTTCGAAGAGAATTGTTTTCATGCAGATAGAAATTAATATATTCAAAAACTGCCCTGAAATGGAATTGGAAATTTAGGCTATTACCATTTGACTTTTCCCCTTGAGTATAAGATTATTATTATTATGATCCACTAGGGAGTTGAAAATGACACATGAATACATACATATTTATGCACGCAAACTTTGCCTGGACGTTAAGGATACTTTTGTTTTTGGCTGGGAATGGCATGGGGGTAAAGAAATGATGACAGAATGTTCATTTTTTAGTGATCTATTTCTTTAAGGTTTATTCACACTGACAATGATCTGCAGCCCAAAGCAAGCAGAACTCATTCATTTTCAATGAGATTTGGAGATTTGAGGCAATATTAACATTGACAACCATTGACGATGTGACAAAGATGAGCAGAGTTCAACTTGCAGATGAGCAGCAACGCCATGGGAGTATAGACAGAGGGCCTTGTTATAGTTAGTTTCATATATATATATATATATATATATATATATATATATATATATATATATATATATCACACACTGTGTTCCACATTCTACAATTTATAAGTGAGTGGCAACAGGAATAAAAGAGCATTTCACAGTGGGAATCAGTTGTTTAAGGTCAGTTGTTTAAGGAAGTCCTTATCTCAAAGACCAATGGCAAAGAGTTACACTGTTATCATTGTACTTTTTATTTTGGCCACGTTGATTGACTTTAATTAACTGTAGATGTCATTATAAAATTCCAAAAACAATTAAATGATGCCAGTTGACATGTTTCCCTTACTTTAAAAGCAGAAGATGCTTCAGAGTAAAGAAACAATATATATATTAGGGGTGTGACGAGACCCTTATCCCACGAGACGAGAAGAGACACGAGACTGGGTTCACAAAAACAACTTTTTTATTAAGAAATCCTCAATAAAATGTATGGGAAAAAAAAAAATATTTTATTAATCTGAAAAACACAAAATGCAAAAAATGTAGGTGCATTTTTAAATCAACTTGTACTTTATGAAATTAAACTTCTATTTTAATTAATGAGTTAGTAATTTAAAACTAAACAAAATAACATAATTTACTAGTGGTTCTGACAAAATGTTCATTGCTTAAGTCTTTAAAAAAAATATTCATTTGAACAAAATAAAAAATGCTAATTAAATGAAGAAGTCAGTGTCTTAATTCATAAAGACCTGTTTTCAATTGTAATCTTTTGAATGAACAATTCAGTGACAAATACTTTTTTTACTGTTAATGGTTTTAAAAAGAGGACATTGCGATTCTTTTTTTTTATCGCAACTATAGAGAGAATAAGTGTTTATACCCATACTATAAACTTTTATTCCAGTACTTCTGTTATCTAAATGTTTTTAACACAGAAATAATTATGTGTGGTTGAAAAGACCGTGTTACTCTTTCTGGATCACTAGCAGAATGAATGAGTAATTAACATGGGCAGCAACAAAACATGCTTCTCATGCTCCACTGACACTCCTGATGTGAAACAGTCATAATAGACATACTGTAGCTGAATCGTTCTCATTCAGGAATAAGATCGTGTGGGTGTTTGAATTGAGATCGCCATCTTTAAACGATTAAACTTGCAGCTCTTATGTAAACACAGCAAAATGTTTTGCGAGGATTATCGTCACATTCTCGCGAAACCAGTTGGATTGTGCCACGAGATCTCATCACATCCCATATATATATATATAAAGTAAGTGATTTCTAGTTCTTACCTGAACAAACACATATTCATCTTGAACCACAAGTGAGTTGGTCTCAATATAACCAGAAAATGGATATGTCCTACTGGATTCGGAACAGGCCTGAGCTCTGCATGTCACATACTGACAATCTGTTGTAAGGAGAGACAGAAAGAGGAATCTATATGTTAATTAGATTCTGATTCTGGGGGCATTGAGTCCAGCAACCTCTGACTGCTTCTCAGAATCTCTAAGGATGTATCAGCGTTAACCAGTGAGAGAAAGTAAGAGATTCCAGGTACTGCATTAATCTGCTATCAGATGGTGTGTTTATCATTACGGTAATCCTGTCTAGCTGCCTGCAGGACTGGCTTTATCCTCATTCCCAAGCTCACAGTCTCTCTTCTCATCTCTTTTCCTCCTCTAACATCAGGACTGAAGTAGGAGTGTACCATAGATCAGTAGATGAGATGTAAGAGGAAGGTGGGAAAAAAGAGAATTCAAAATAACTTTAGCATGTGCAGTGAAGGAGCATTTCTTGGAATGGACGAGCGAACTAAATAAATATATCTCTTCACTGAGCCACTTAGTCAGTATTTGAGTCTGAACGAGACTCTGAGTGAAACTGAATGAAAATACAGTTTGCGAAAGAACTGGGAAATTTTGTTTCAGAACGATGAGGCATCAGCAAGATCCAGCTGGCTCTTTCTTTTTTTCAAATCAACCAAAGTGTTTGAGGCATGAGCAAGGATCTGCCAGCATTATTTCAAATAAAAATGTTGAGTGAATAATAAAATGACTTACTCATAATACTCCAAACTTAGGGAAAATATGTTGTTTTTAATGATTTATTTTTAATATAATATAATATAATATACTATACTATAATATAATATAGTTTATTTTTGTCCTTTTGATGAATGAATTTGATTTATAGATAAAATGTACAATACTCACTTATAATATTTACAAAGTCAGCAAACTTACATCAAATACGTGTGAGAAAAAATAAAATAAAATAAAATAAAATAAAATAAAATAAAATAAAATAAAATAAAATATAGAAAAATAAAGATAAAAATAAAAAGAACAGGGTCCATGACCTGGGGGTAAGTGTCTTTTTTAGCATACCTAATTAAAGATTTTAAGCTGACAGTGTTTGAGAATACAGACAGAGACAGAAAGAAGCAACTCACGGCCATCAGGAGTGTGGGCCTCCATGTGCACCAGATCTAACTCCTTGTCCAGACCGGTTACTGACCTGCATTAGACACAGCAGAGCGAGGAGAAAGCAGTTTTATCACAGGGACAAAAAAAAAAAAAAAAATCCATAACAGATGTCTTACTGAAGGCCCATTTGAGCCAGCAAAGTGAAAAAAGAGTTGTGAGGTGCCACTTCCACAAATGCCACATGATGGGGAAAAGAATCAAAGCACAATTTACAGCTGCATCCAGAAGCGTGTCTAAAACCCATGTATCCGTAGGTGTATATTTGTGCATGATGGTGACAGTGAAGGAGTACAATGGAAATGAGAATGGTGACACCTGTTGGAAACATGATTGTGTGGTGTGCCAGCCCTTAAACAACCCTACCATTAACTAGACAGTGTCTTTTATAGCTCAAGTAGGCTGTACCAGTGTACCACCGAAGACAAACTTCTGAAAAAAACAACAACTTGCTAACTGTCTAAAACATTCCTCAGTGGTTAGCACTGAGTTACATATCATCTTAGTTACTTCCTGTGTGATTTGTACACTTTGGTAAGAAAGAATGCGGATGTATTTGTGTAAATGTCACATAAATACTGTTCTTGCTAAACTTAATCTTCCATTTTGTAATGTTTATAAAAAAAAGAAAAGAAAAAAAAAGTCATGTTTCTGACAAAGTTCACAAAAGTCATTGTATAGATGTTCTATTCTCAGACAAGGGGTTACATAGATACGGCAACCTACTTCATGTAATACAGTATATGACAGTTTAATTACGGTTAATATTACCGGAGTCTAAATTAAAAGCTCAATGATTTAAAGTTTGAAAATAAAGAAATTCATAAAGAAAGACATCCGTACATATCAGAAATGTAATTTTATAGTTTAATAAAGGCAGCCAGTAAAAGTGAGGCTACTTAGATAAAGCATGTAGTAATATATCTCAATATGGCAACCCACTTCATGTAATATAGGAAATTTAGTTTTTATTAAAGTTAATATGACTGCAGTCTAAAATAAAATGTCAATGAAAAAGCGTTTTAAACATCAAAATATTACAACAGCAATCTCTCTCTCTCTCTCTCTCTCTCTCTCTCTCTCTCTCTCTCTATATATATATATATATATATATATATAATTATTATTATTTCACACGTTTGGTCAAATTGACCAGGCCTACAAGCGTTATACCATGTTGGTGTACATCACTTAAATATTTTTTTTTTTTTCAAAAGTTCTATCCATTTCTTTATGTGTAAAACTTTAAAGTTTAGATGAACTGTGGAGTACAATCTGTTTCTCTTTCACTCTCCTCAGCCATCTTTATGCCTCTGTTTTCTTTCCATCTTCCTCTGCCTTTCTTATTCTCTCCCTTTCTTTTATTGTCTTGATACTGAATGGAGAGGAGTTGCGCAACAAAGGTCTCAGAGCTCAAACATCTTTGCGGTTTTCATCTCACGTCGACATAAACAACAGCCTCTGCATTTTCTAATCATAAAAGCAGGCAAAAATAGGATCCAACTTTTAACCGTATCCATCTTCTGAATTGCTCAAACTTGTTCCACATATCACGAACGCATCAATGTCAACCATCACTCGACTAAACTCTCCTTGTTCGCCCATAAAATTGTAAGTTAGTGACATCGTGTGAGAAATGGAGATGAGGTGTGATTGTGAATGTATCACCTACCAGTAGAAGCGGTTCGGAGTCACTCGCTCGTGAACCAGCTGCCACTTTCGGCCAAAGTCAAATGAACTATACAGCTGAGAAAAAAGAAAAGAGAGAGAGAGAGAGAGAGAGAGAGAGAGAGAGAGAGAGAGAGAGAGAGAGAGAAGACAGAGGCAGCCATTAAAAACAGGCAGCCATTAAAACCTGCAATCATTCGCTCTGTTAAGTTAAAGCCATGTAGCCATTTAAAGCCAGATTTTTCTCATCTCAGTTAAGAGCCTTTTCTCTGAATATAACTGATTTGTCATTGTGATTTGTATTTCATTATACAGCTGTGCTTTTCAAAGGACTGAGCAAAAAAGCATAGTCTCGAAATCAGTTTTCATGGGTTAAAGAGAGCACGATTATGGAAAATGGAATACATATTTATTTCACATAAACACAGTGAAGGGGATCACATCATAAGGAATACATTTTTCTTGATCTTTTGCTTTAATTAAAAAAAAAAATAAGCAACTTTCTGAGAGCAAAACTGTTTAAATAATGTAGATCCTACATCATTTTTGAGTAGGCGTACTAAAGCTTTTGTTGATCACAATGTTCTTATTGTGATGATACTTGACTTTTAGAATATAGTTTGGATAGTTTATTTGTCCATAAATTGAAAGTCAGTTGGGTCCAATGTTCTTTCTAAAACCGAGTGACGTCCAATTTCATGACAAAAAACAACTGGGAACATTCTTCACAACATCTTTTTGTTATCTGAAGAAAAAGAAATACATACAGGTTTGAATCACTTTTGGGGTAAACCGCTCTCTTTCAATGTAAATCTACAAGGGTGCCCCGAACCCTAAACTCCTACATTCATGTACAATATACTAATTCCATCTGAGCACCAATGAGCCAGTTACTGTTGTTGTGACAGATGTTTATGTTATATAAGATGAGAAATTGATTTTAACACTGAATGTTCATGGCTGATGGGAGAGGTCTACAGGGGAGGAGTCTGAGTGATGAAGTAATGAGACAGGTATTCCTATAGCAATGCCATATTTGTCATTCAGAAAGCAATTGAAAACATTCACGAGTTATCTGATTAGTGAGGTAAACACATATTTTATTTTGACTAAAATAATATAAATAAAAAACTTTTTGATTACAAATTTCTGATTCTGATCTAAGATTGATGCTCTCTATATCCTTGGCTGGATGTAATTAGAGATCCTGGCTGAACACCTGCCGTATCTTGGCACAGCCTCTGTAATAATGCATGCACATCACTCTCTGCCTCAGAGGGCACCGCCAGAGGTGCTGTAACTCCACATCATTCATCAGAGACTTCCAGTCAGCATTAACATTTTAAGACAGCGAGCACTAGGCTCAAATTATACTTTAGATTCATATCAGGCTTTGTTTTGCTCTCAGCAGCTCATGAAAATGAGATGTTGTGTCTCACATAGACACGCTCTGGGCTGGTTCGGATTTGGCTAATGTGACTCTTTGATTAAAAAAATAAAAAAATCAAATCAAATTGGTATTTGGGGTGTGGTGGATTTTTCATGAGATATGTTGAGAAAAATGATGACAAAATTATATATATTTTTTA
>NW_020526871.1:0-96741 GCF_003368295.1 Carassius auratus
CTCTCTGTACAAGTATGTGGAGAAAAGTTTACTGGTTTCCACACAATCCCAATTGCGCTATCTAGCTGCCTACACCACCAAGTCATGGCATGCTCCTTGCATTCTCACACACACCTTAGGTATGCCTTAGGTACGATCCTCTCACCACACTGCAGTAGCAGACAAACAAATGTACATATTTCAAAGTTCATTAATTATGAATTTTTTTTCTGGTTTATGCCAGTGGTAGGCCCACCCTGATTAATCTTGTTCCCTGTTCTTCCCCCTTGCTTATTAAACTGCTGAAGCAAATATCTTGCATGCAATAAATCCCCTCTAGAGCATGATTAATCAAAAGCAGTAAGCTGAGGGGTGCTGGCAGGTGGAGTTACAGTGTTTAAATCGCCTGCGTGGCTGGATGAATGGTCCTTTGGTAGAAATAAGGAAGGCTTGTTGGCATTATGGGACATACTGGCCAGGGTTGTCTCTGGTCAGCTTCTTGCTGGTTGACCAGCCAGGGATTCTAAATTCAGGGAGTAGGACTCAGATAACTAATTCAGTATCAGTGTCTTAACCACAGAGTTGAGTGGTATTTTCAATGCAACATAAAAAATGAATGTTTGATGCAGTTGTAGGTAACTTTGCCATTATTTTAATTTAAATTTTAGTATAACATTATGATACCATTCATATTTTTACTTTTTTAGAACTTAAAGAAACCAATCCGAGGTAAAGTTGACATTTGAGGCTTAATACTATAGAAAAGCACTAAAAGTTTTCAGTTATTGTTTTCAGCTTGTTTATTTTCATATAAAAATATATTGTGCAGTTGCCTCAAACAATGGTATAAACATCATTCAATGTAAATTCTGATAATCATAATTAATAATCGCAATAGAAATGGCAAGGGAATAATCAACAATTATGATTTTTTGTCATAATCATGCAGCCCTAGTGGAGAGACACAGAGGAGAATGTTGACAAAAGAATTGTTGAAAAAGGAATTATTTTTGTTTTATTCGCATACAAAAGTTTTCTTGTTGCATCATAACATTATGGTTGATCAATGATGGCAGATTGACTATTCTGACAATGCTTTTCATACTTTTCTGGACCTTGACAGGCTTGGCAGTCTATGGGATAGTCACGAAACCTTGCAGTTTTCATCCAAAATATCTTTAATTGTGTTCAAAAGAAGAACAAAGCTTATACGGGTTTGGAACAACATGGGGGTAAGTGATTAATGACAAAATTTTCAGTTTGAGGTGGAGTATCCCTTTAATACAACATACATAAAAAGATAATTAAGCTGTATGATGCGTTATAAGTAAAAAGGTTAAATATATTTTAAATGTATGTATATTATATAATTATAATAATGTGTGTATTTGCCTACAAATATTATAAAACTTAATTATGAAAGTTTTTTTTTTTTACTTTTTTTTATGTTGCATAAAAACAGTGTTCTACCAGAAAGACTCGGGAGATAAAATGTACGAAGCATACATTTATTGACAGCTCAGCAAGCACAATTATAAATTTCTTTGGCGGAAGACCCCGTCCATGGTTCGTAATCTGAGGGTAGTGAATCTGCATTTCCTGCCTGAAGACGAAGGCAGGGGTGCAGGCGACCCCCCTGGAAGGTAAGGACAGGACCATCCTGGTGGTGGTGGGGAGGGTGGAGGTTGTTGTCGCGTCGGCATCTGCGAACTCAAACATGTGTAAGTACGATCTTTTATAGAGGAGTATAAAGACGTGATTGGATAATGATGAAGGTAATTAGTGACGAAGTGATTGAGTCTTCCTGGCAGAACTTAGGCTAAAGCTTCCATTTCTTTCATCTTTCTTAGCTTCTTATTACTTTCTTGTGTCATCCCCCTTTATTCTGTACTTTCCTCTTTCCTGTCAGTGGGTGTGATGATCTTTGACAGACGTTTAAAAGCCATGGTTATTTAATGCTAATTCCATTTTGTGGCACATTTAGATATTTTCCGCAGTCTTGAGTGATGGCAAATGTCAGAGATGCATGGCTACGGGAATTACACTGAACAATCATTTACTTACCAGTGCGTGCTAAATGTGCATCAATATCCCCTGAATATTTAATCATGTGCTAATTACTGATTAGCAAAGAGAACCTGGTGGTAAACCAATTATTGCAAAAAGATTTGAAGAAAGGGCCTGCTCTCTGGAGGAAAAACTATTGAGCAGCTTCCAGACAGTTGCCAAATTAATCTTATTTAGCTTTATCCTCGGATGCACTGTAAGTGTGACAGTAACAGTGGGACTCCATATTCAGGCATCAGAAAACCTCGTTTGACTACCTGGTGATGCAGTTCGCTCCAAAGAGATGACATGAAAATGTTCCCAGCGAGTCCATATGGCAGCAAAATGCTAGGCTGTTCATAACCGTTGTTCACAGAGGCTGTGCATCTCACTCGGAGAGGCTGATTATGGGTCGGACCTGTCTGAGCCCATATGAGGTGTCTATGAGCTGAAGCACACTGCTGGGACCGGAGAATTAGACCAACACACACTGCAGTAATAACCCACATGAGGTGAGAGAGCTGAGATCAGGCCTTACATATGCATCTAGCTCATGCTTTACACGCTGTTCCTCTGCCTTTCTAGTGTCTGGTCACGTAGCGGCGATGTGGAACATGGCCTTAGATAGTTTGTGTGTGCACATGTTTAGTGTTACATTTAGTGTTAGGGCGCTGTAGACCCAAGCAAAATGTGCGTGTGTGGGTGACATGATGGCTGGCATGTTTCCACAATGTTGAAAGCCATGTATCTGAAGGAGAGGTAGAAATAGAGTGTTAGTTTTATGTTAATGGATAGGAGGGTTACGCAGAAGTCTATTGACAGTTAACATGCCCTTCAAGGTGTTCTTTGTGGTTCAGCAATTCTGACAAGTCGAGGGGCCATTGTTTCACCTCACCTTTATTTATATGCTTGACTACTTTATATGCTTGACTACTCTTAACATTATGGAACACCAAAGGGTCTGGTTATTAGAAAGGGAGGGGAGTCAGAGCTCATCTTCCTGCTTCAGCCAGGGTGAGCGAGAATTAGAGGGGAAAAGAGGGAAGGAAGTTTGGAAATGAAACACAATGCAAGTTATTTTTTGTCTGGATCAATTATGGTATTTTTTTATAATGTATAACTAAAAAAAAAAAAAGATAAGATAAAACATTAAATTAAATGTGAAATTTCGAAGTAAAAAATGAAATAGCATTTCCCTGTATCATTTTCCAATAAACTTGTTTTAATACTGTTTCATTACTGAACTTTGAAAAATGGTGTCTGGGAAGACCCTGCTTTAGGGTCATTTTGTCATTGACCCTAAAGCAGGTGATTTAATTAATAAATAATATTTTATATTATTCTTTTATTTACAACTTTGAAAAATATTTTTACATTATAGGCATGTTTTTTTACACTTTATTTTTATAAGATTTTAAAAGCTCTTATCTTTGCAGACACCCTTTTTTTCAGTGACCCTAAAGCAGGTGCTATAAAGCGAGACGGTTACAGTAAACAAAAGAAAAGCTTGGGAAGAGCGAACTTATTACCAGAGGGGTTTCATTTATAAAGCTCTTTGAAAGGAGGTCCAGACAGTACATTGGCTGGTGGATTGGGACACCACACATTACTTTTTTCTTTTCCTGTCTATTGAAATGTTTCATGGTTTCCTCAAGCCACAGTGTCTGTGTGTCTGTGGGGCACATGGAGGCGTGAGGTGCCTCCCACCTTTTCGACAGCGTAGCGATTGTGCGGGAGGTGCTCTGGGTGTTAGCCTTTCAGTGTAATCGCTTTGCCTTTAACGTACAAGTGTGGTTTCTTTCACCAGCTGTAGCTTTCACATGCTTGCATGGGTAGCACCGAGGCTAACATGCTTAAAGTTGTGGTTTTTGTTTTGGGGAGTCTTCAAGTGGGGCTTAGTTTGGGGGTGCATGTGCCTTCTAAGGCTTCCAGCACACTGACAGATTTTCAGGAGGAAAATGGTAGGCTGTAGAGCACAATGAAACAGTTCTAGCTGTATGTACCCTACGTCCCTCAAGGGCAGTGAGGTGGGGGTGTTGTGGGATTGGGGTGTTAGTAGATCCCTCATCCCTCTCTTCTTTCTGTCTTTCCTATATTTCCCTCTTCGTCCTGGCGTGTACTCCGTTCCACCTGATTCTCTCAGAGACCCAGTGAGTGTGACGGAAGCGAGAGGCGAGGGCCAGCTGTCAGGAGGGAGACGGAAGAGGGTGAAGGAGTGAAGAAAAGGAGGATGGTGCCTGCAAAGCACCGAAAACAAACTATGGTAAAAATATAAAGTGAAGTCATTTGTACTTAATTCGTTGTTTTGACAGCAGAAGACCGCAGTTTCCTCCAGATTAAGGGTGTCAGGTAGTCTGCACTTTTTCTTTCACTGCTGAAACGCTGCCTGAAAATGTTTTAGAACCACTGTTTTAGAAAGAAGCTAGACAGCAAAAGACCCGAACACAGACAGAAAGCAGGAGGTGAAAAAAAAGAAATGACAGAAAAGCCGTCCGCAAGCAAGAGATTCAGTTGTCACTTGGGGGCCGGTCTTATCCCTTTAGCTTGCAGCTTTCTTTGAAAGAAACACTGCCGTGAAATCACGTATAGCGTGGCAGGGAGGCCCAGGACCTGAAAAGGGGATGAGCTGGGGATTAGCTTGTCCTGGCAGGATGTCTGTGATCCAAGAGAGCTCTGCCGGCCAGTGTGTGCCCATCGCTGACTGGACTTCGACTAGCCACGCGCCACATATCACCACAAATCCCTCTCATGCCGCAGGCCGCGTGCTCTCCTCAATGAAATCTTTTACTAGCTTGCTTTCTTCCTTTTTCATACTGTCTCCATTTCTTAGCTTTTCCAAGACGCTCCTATAACAACATGTTTGTCCTTTATTCCTGTGTTTTTGAGTCTGTTGATCACTTGTGAATGTTTATGTTCACATGTGAAGGATGCTCAGCTCATTTATGTGCCCATGCATGCATCCTCATGCTCCTCATCTCCTGCATTTTCTTGCTCTCTAGATGGAGTACTTGGACATGCTTTTCATTTGCCAGTCAATACCCATTGAACCTCTTATGAAAGGGAAATGGCAGTTAGTTCATAACGTCTTTGGTTGATCAATAGCACCTACTACTGAATGTTCAATCCCTGTTCACCTCTCATGCCCTGTTCACCTCCTGGGCTTGAACTGCCCCATCGCCAATCATCATCATCATCATCATCAGAACTCAGAACCTTGGGATTCATTTTTATTATTGCTTTGCTTTAGGAGTAAGAATGAAAAGTGGATGGATGTGGGTGAGATATTTTTAGATGGCTGTCATTGCATCATTTTTTTTAGCGGTGGGCTCCAAGTCAGTATAGGAAAAGTGAGGCATTAGAGATGATATGTAGGATATTTCCTCTTGAATTTAAGCGGGTGACTCAGAAGTATTTGACCCAAATTATTTTATATTTATATATACTTTTTTATTATTATTTGTTTATACTTAGTAATGAAAGAGTTCAGGGGAATTCATAGATGTTTATCAGTTTCAGATATTTCAGTGCACGTCAAGAACAAATTGAATAAAGTTTAAAGCAAATTGATTTAACAAGTTATTTCCAATACATATTGGTAACTAAAGCCGCGTTTCCAATGCAGGAACTTTACCCAGGAACTAGGGACTTTGGCCTGGTACTTGGTGTGTTTCCACCGCAGGAACCAGGAACTAAATAAAGTTCCGGGTAAAAAAATGCCCCTCAGAAAGTCCCTGCTGGCAAGGTGGTACTTTTTCAGAGTTCCGGAACTTTCGGGGGCGGGACTTTGGCGCTAAACATTCTGATTGGTTGATTTCACGCAGCATTGGTTGAGTTCAAACACCATTTATTCGGATCAACATTTTCAAAATTTTACTGTTATTGTGTCATGAAATGTAATTTTAAAAGTATTTCAGGCGAGAATGTAGTTGTTTAAAATTCAAATCTGATGTTTATTTATATAGACAGCGCCTATTTAAAAATGTGTTTCGCCGATCTCTGAGATGGTGAGCTCCACGCAATCAGCGGGAGCTCAGTCCTCATGTATCCGCCGAGAAGCAGCCTCAGCTTGGATAGACCTTCTGATATGTGCCGCTGGCTCTGATGTGTCTTTAGTGGTTAAACATAAAATATAATTCAGCTGCGGGGTAAATCTAACAGGTTTTCTTTGGTCTGTATTCAATTTATCTATATGTTAAAATGAAAATAAAAAAGGCAAATTTATATAATATTTTGTTTCATTGTAATGGCTGTATATAACGTTAAACATATCCCTGAACTAAGTACATTTCTGCAGCTGTTATTATGTTTAAATGAAAACGAAAGGAGGCAGTGGTATTTTATATCCTATTTCGTGTTATTGTATATATACTGAGGGGAAAATTGCTTTAGCCAAAGCCATCTGAGTTCACGCAGCATTGGTTGAGTTCAATTTATTTGGATCATTTTCAAATATTACTGTTATTGTGTCATGAAATGTAATTTTAAAAGTATTTCAGGCGAGAATGTAGTTGTTTAAAACTCAAATCTGTGGTTTATTTATGAAGACAGCGCCTATTTAAAAAAAATGTTTTTCGCCGATCTCTGCGACGGAGAGCTCCACTCGATCAGCGGGAGCTCAGTCCTCATGTATCCACAGAGAGCAGCCTCTCCTGGGATAGACGTTCTGATATGTGCCGCTGGCTCTGATGTGTCTTCAGTGGTTAACAGTGTTGGGTATAGTTACTTTGGAAAGTAGTTAGTTAGGTTACAACGTTACCATCAATTAAAAGTAATCAGTTATGATACAGCGTTACCTATTCATAAAAGTAACGCGTTAGAGTACTCACGCGTTACCAAAAATTAAAAGCCGTTTGCAGCGGCTCACACATGACAGACACAGCCCCCTGCCCCTTTAAATGCACCTAGAAGTCATGACTCCCGACAATGAATAACGTCAGTCATCCGACTAAATTAACACTGCAGGATAACAATAAAAGGAAAGACAGTCAGCAATCGGCTATTCCACATGGCGTTTTATTTATTTATTATCACAGAACATATTATTAATCAAAATTCGCACCTAACGTTACCCAGCCCGGGTAGCCTATAGGCTACTGTATATTATGAGCACCACAAGATAACTCCTGATTTTTCTTTAACTTTAAATAATGCAGTTATCAAAGTACAAGAATGCTTACTTGTAAACACAACCTTAAACAGGCTTGCAGATTTAAATCCATTTAGAAATGATGAACAACCAGCCAGCCAATGATCTAACAGAAATTAACAGCTGCCTGTCAAACAAAAATGATAACAAACCGAATTAAATCCTTCACTGCCACACAGGCAAATGACAAATCGCTTAATAGCCGAACTAATTATTATTAAAGTGTCACTCACAGTCACAAGCCTAAATTCGCTTTAACACAGTCCTCTTACATTTACTCTTCAAAGTAGTGATTAAAACGTAGCGTTAAATTTGAGGTAGAATTTTTGGCGGTCGACAGAAGCTTTTCACCAAAGCAGAGTGTGCATTTTACCGTTATGTTCTTTTCTTTTTCGTTGACAAATTGAAAATAATGTGCGTACTTCCATAAACCAAACGCTGTCCTCTCTGCCATCTTGCCGGGAGTTCTAAAAAAAAAAAACCCACACACACACACAGGGTCAGGCGCAGGGCACAGACGTATCACAGCCATTGACTTTACGATCACAGAGCTTCGGCTCCGCTGATACATCCGCAGGTGGCACAGTAGACCTAGGACTACTGTCTGACAAAAAGCAGGCTGCAGTCGGGATTTTCCTTTCCTTAAAGTAACGGATTACTTTTAAAAAAAAAATAACGAAGTTACTGATTACTTACGCACGAAACTAACGCGTTAAGTTACAAAATTCAGGAAAAAAGTAATTAGAGTACTCTAACGCGTTACTTTGTAACTCGTTACCCACAACACTGGTGGTTAAACATAAAATATAATTCAGCTGCGGGGTAAATCTAACAGGTTTTCTTTGGTCTGTATTCAATTTATCTATATGTTAAAATGAAAATAAAAAAGGCAAATTTATATAATATTTCGTTTCATTGTAATGGCTGCATATACACATATCTCTGAACTAAGTACATTTCTGCAGCTGTTATTATGCTTAAATGAAAACCAAAGGTGGCAGTGGTATTTGATATCCTATTTCGTTTTATTGTAAATATACAGTAGGGAAAATTGCAGTAGCCAAGACGAGCTGACTGAAGTTATCAAGTATTATATATATATATATATATATATATATATATATATATATATATATATATATATATATATATATATATATATATATATATATATATATATATATATATATATATATATATATATATATATAACTACGCAAGTCCGGTAAATATATATATATATATATATATATATATATATATATATATATATATATATATATATATATATATATATATATATATATATATATTTACCGGACTTGCGTAGTTGCAGACATCACACTCCCCAGTCGAATGCACAAAGTCTGAACTAACTACAGATGATGCACGTCCAAAATCAGCATACTTTTTTTTATTTTTTATCAGCGGTACTTTGTATTGAGAAACGCGCTCGGACCTACGTCACCAGTCATTTGCCTAATCTTCCCAGTACTTTACACTGCGGTGGAAACGCAGAAAGCAACAGGTCTGGGGGGAAAAAGTTCCTGGGAAAAAAAGTTCCTGGTAAAAATGTTCCGGGAAATTTCGGTGGAAACGCAGCATAATTAAAAAAAAACCTCACAAAACTCACACTGAATAAATGAAACAGACCCAATAAATAAATCAAGGTCAGTGACACAATAATGACTCTTTTTCAGACAAAATTCTGAACACTCCCCTTGTCTTCCATTGGTCAGAAAAACAGATAGCCCCGCCTCTACACTAATGCCGTTGGTTGTAGAGCTGGTCTGGATGCTTTGTGTGACAAAAGCCCCTTTCACACTGCCATTCCGGCAAATACAGGGGTAAAGTGTTCCTGTAAAGCCCCTTTCACACTGCATGTCGGATCCGCAATATTCCCGTAACATTGCCTGGTCGCCTTCTGTGTGAAAGCAACCACGTCCCGGAATTGATTACCGAATTGAACCCGGGTCGGGGACCTAGTAACATTGCGGTAATCGATCTGGAACGAGCGCTGTGTGAACAAAAGCCAGATCTAATTCCGTATCGAAGTGATGACGCGCGTTATCGCTCGACTCTTTTACCGGCTGTTTTGAAGGAAACAGCCAAATCTAGCAACCAGGGAACAATTACAGGAACACTTTACCCCTGTATTTGCCGGAATGGCAGTGTGAAAGGGGCTTAATTGTTCCCTGGTCGCTAGATTTGGCACTTTCACACTGCCAGTGATGACCCGGTATATGTGCGTGCTTTCACACACAACCCTTGAAGATCCCGTAACGACACGTGACATCAGCGCGTGATGTGTAATATACGAGTCGACAGCGCTTGGCACGTTATACTTTAACTGAAGCAAGCAAACGATCTCGGCGTCAGCGCGGAAAGTGAGGAACTAACCGATCTCTGCTTCATTAAGTTTGCACATATGTTTTCGTCGCGAATGTTGATCTTCCTTCAAAACAGCCGGTAAAAGAGTCGCGCGATAACACGCGTCATCACTTTCGATACGAATTAGATCTGGCTTTTGTTCACACAGCGCTCGTTCCTGATCGATTACCGCAATGTTACTAGGTCCCCGACCCGGGTTCAATTCGGTAATCAATTCCGGGACGTGGTTGCTTTCACACAGAAGGCGACCAGGCAATGTTACGGGAATATTGCGGGTCCGACGTGCAGTGTGAAAGGGGCTCAAGTAGCATTTCTGTTGTTCAAACAGTAGACCCTGTTTGTTAGCAACTCCAAGATCACGGGTTTGATTCCCAGCAGGGAATGCATGAATTCATAAAATATAAAATGTAATAAATTATTTTTCAAAGTTGTAACTACAACCATGATTATGGGAGTATGTTAATTAAGGAAATACTATTTCAGTCTTTCTATGTCAAAATGTAATTCAATGTGTTACTTGCCTTTTATTTTAATAAATGTAAATAATTGCTATTTCTAGAAAGAAATTCAATTCATTTATGCCATGTAAGTTGCTTCGGATAAAAGTTTCTGCTAAATGTGGAAAGGTACATGTCAGTGCATAAATGACAGACACATGGTTTAAACCTTAGTAAATCTATCTATGAATGGTTTACTTTTAGTCTAGAAGTATTTTAACTAAAAGCATTTGCATGTTATCTTTTAAGATCTCATTTGTGACATCAATGAGATGAACGTCTCCTAAAGAAAAAGTCCTTAATAATAACGTGTCTCTAATAAGCTTTTAGAGGATATCTGTGTTGTCTCAAACTGCAGTGAGAGTGCTTTTGTCTGCAATCATACGGCTGAAATTGATCAAATTATCTGAGCTAAACTTGTGTGATCATTGCAATATCATCACATTTTTTTTTTCCTTCTCTTTCTCTTAGATAATTTTAGTTCTGGATTCTTCATTGAAAAATAACAGAGAACTGCATTAAATCTGTTAAAGTATAAGAGCGCAAATCTCTCCTCAGAGGACACACACGACACAATACAAAAGTCAAAGAGAATTTTTAAAAGGTTATACCTAAAGCTCAGAATAAAACGAAACCTGATTAAGAGGGAAGAAAGGCAAAAATGATAAACATCCTATCCCAGACTCCCTAAAACCAACAGGGGCATTAAATGGTGACGTTCTTTAGACTGGCCAGACGGTTGGCCCACTGTCAGACAGCTGCAGTTCTCTCTCTCTATCACTCTCTCCCTCCCTCCTTCTCCTTTTAGACCTGCTTGTTCAAAGCGACACTGGCTCTTTATTTATGTGCAAATTTGCTCTTAGGCCCTACGAGGGTGGTGTGCATGCTGAATCTCTCTTTTGGGGCTTTAGCAGATTATCCTCTCACTGTCTTTGGTCCCCGTCGCCCTAAGCCCGGCTGCCCTGACCTTTTGTCATTGAGACTTTTTTCTTCTCCTTGGTGTCTCTCTCACTCTTTCTCTCGCTCTGCCTCCCCCTCTTCCCAGATGCCATACAGCAACCCCCCCACTGCATCACCCCTCTCCATACTCCTCAAAGAACCATTATATCACTCACTCCCTGAACAAAGACCCCAGAGGGAGAGAAAGAGGGTGAGGGAGAGAGAACGAAAGAGAGGAGCCCAGCAGCTCAGCTCTCCTGATCAAAAAGAGTGCACACGGAGCTTTGAAAGCTAATCAATACTTTCTTTTTTCTCCTCCTTTTTTTTTAAACCATCCATTTTAGCTGCTGACTCTGACAAAATGTAGTGGTGACGCTGAATTAGGGAGAAGGGGAGGAGGGAGACCTCTTATCTTGAGAAATGGAAGTGAGAGGACAGAGATAGAAAAAGAAAAAGAAATAAATGTGAATACCTACATGTTTAGAATCCATTTTCAAAAGAATTCTGATAACATCCGCGATGTAATGATTCAGCCATGTCGGGCATGTTCCTGGATCAATATTCTTTGTCAGTCCTGCAACCATAATGCATATACCTTACAGTTTATGTGAAGGAGGACGCAACAGGCTTAAGGTGGCATTTGGACCTGGACCATGACCGTTTTTCCATATAAATGGTGTTGGTTGTTCGTCGATCCTAGATCCAGCCCACATTTTTACAGATTTGAGAGCAAAATAATATACACTCTTTGAACTATCGTTCAAAAGTTTGGGGTGTGTAAGATTTGTATGCTCACCAAGGCTGCATATATTGCATATACAGTAATATTTTATATATTAATATTTTAATACATTTTAAAATTACTCTTTTCTGTTTTAAGACATTATGAAATCTAATCTATTCCTGTGATGGTAAAGCTGAATTTTCAGCAGTCATTACTCCAGTGTTCATTTCTGCATGATCCTTTAAAAGTCATTCTAATATGCTGATTTGGTGCTCAAGAAACGTTAAAACAAGTTTTTTTTTTTTATGTGATAAATAGAACATTCAAAAGAGCATTTATTTGAAATATAAATCTTTTGTAACATTTACAATTTCTTTACCTTTTAATTTTGATCAATTTAATTAATCAATTCTGAACAAAATTTTTAGTTTCTTTAAAATCTTACTGACCCCACATTTTTTAACAATAGTGTAACTGACTACATTTCTATTCATAAAAAAATATATATTTGCATTATTGTTAAGTCTTTATTTTTGTCTTGTCTTTTGCGATTTTAATGTATTAACTAATTTGATTCAGTGTTTATTCCACCACAAGCTGCTTTTGAAGACATGGTTTGATTTATTATTATTATTATTATTATTATTAATGTTTATTTATTTATTTGATTATTATTTAAATGAATGATTGAAATGTAAACTCCATACACCTGATGGCAATAGATAGGATAGACCAACCAGGTCAAAAACTATAAAGCAAAAAAAATCCCTCTCACTATCTATGACAATGATATAAAAATATTATTTATACGTTTTGGCCGCATGACCTTCATCAGGAATTTTTTAAAACATGACATCACTAAGTACATATTATAAATATTATAAATGAATAAAATGTATAATTTGCTTACACGCTTATTTGTGATACATTTATTTCTTCATTTTGCATTTTAAAAAGATTCCACTGTGTTGCCATGTGCCAAATGTTGTTTCAATTTTGCTGGCTTTAATGTTGTTACTTGTGATCTAGTTTTTTCTAGGCAAACCTGACAACTGTTCTGACCTCTGATTTGAGCTATTCTTGTTTAGGCATCAGTAGCTTCAAGCGCAGGTTAAATGTTCTGGCATAGAGGCCACAATCATCTTCACTTTGGTGAAAAAGTGTTGAATGGTTCCAGGTTGGGGTATTAGCACTTTCATCATATTTCCATTCCTATCCTCTTTTCTGGGCTTCTTCTAAATAGACTATATTCAAGGCCAGACAATCAATACCTAATGTCTTACACATTCCTTTGCTTAATTATTTGATGGCGTTAAATACAATTTAAAAAAAAGTTTAGCGTGCTAAACGAAGTGTCCTTTACCGTTTCACAGCAGCACATTCTCTCCCTCTCTCTCTCTCTCTCTCTCTCTCTCTCTCTCTCTCTCTCTCTCTGACACACACACACAAGCAGGCAATGACCTGAATTTGCTGCTCGACTGCTGTGTAGTACTCCAGCTGACAAGACCCCCCTTGTAGCTAAAGAGAGGACACTGTTCCCATCCCCCTCTCTTTCGCACTCTTTCTTTCTCATGCTTTTTTCTTCTCTCTGTCTAATCTGTACAGTTCCCACTTCTGAAGCTACCTCCTAACAAAGTGTATGCCCACATATGTGTGGGCCAGCCAGTTTCTTGATGACCCGACTCACTCTTCACGCTTCTTTCTTTCTTTCTTACTTTCCTAGCGTGTCTGTGAACGGACTGTGAAGTTCTAGAACGAGCTTTCAAAGGAAAACAAGTGGCTTGTTTATTTGCACAGATGATTGTGTACTGGATGTGGTAATTAGCTTTTGCTTCCAGCTTCTCTTGTTAATTTGTTGAGCTTGCCACCTCCCAGTCTTTATTAGTTGTTTAACAAGGCTTTTTTTCATGTAAATACAAGCCCATGGAACGCCAATTAACCTCCCAAATAGGTATAAACCACTGATCAGGCGACAGGATATTGACAAGGCCTTACTCGGCCCAGTTAGCGCCCAGGAAGGGGGACAGAAGAGAGTAAAGGGAGGGAGGCAAAAGGGGGGGTTTAAAAAGAAGGAATAAGCAAACAAATCCCACGGGTCTTTGTTTGTTGTGTCTATGGCAGGCCTATTGTTTTTCTCCCTATTAAACTCTGACCTTTAGGCACGAGAGTGAGAAAACTGAATTCTAAATGACAGCTGGAGGCAGAGGGATTTCAGAGGGACATGGGAAAGGTGTTAGTTTGGTAAAATATGAAGCGAAAGAAAGAGAAATTGGGGATTGGTGATCATGTAATGTGGTGTTGTATATATCAAGAGTCTTTCATGCTCTTATGTTCCTGTAATCTTGAGGTCTCAGACACTTTCATTCTTGTGTGTACTGTATGTCTGTCATGCAAATTTTTATTTATTTATTTTTTATTAGTGGTCAAACAATGTGGGTTTTCAACGTTCAGTGCTAATATCTGCAAGTCAGGCTTAATATTATTTGAATATATATCTTTAAAACTGTGGGTTCCAGAAGAAAAAAGAAAAAGAAAAATGGTTCTGTTTTGATCTTTTTAACTTTTTTATATCTAACTTTTTTTTTTTCATTTGCAAATTATGTTTTCAGTATCACAATTCAAATGTAAAGTTCTTCTGCGAAGGACACAGTAAAAATTATCAATGTTAAAAATGAACTTTTAAAAAGTTGACCTAGAAATAATTATTATTCATTTTCACTTGTTTTTAATTAAATTGTACACAGTATTTATTCAAAATCAGTGTTGTTTTAGTATTGTTTATATATAATGTTACAGTATATTAAGATTTACAGTAAAGTAAACTTTTATTTTCATCTTTTCAGTTTTTACTATAATTTCTAAAAAGTAAAAAGTAATTGTGTTATGATTTTGTATTTGAATATGATATTGCAATTTTAATATTTCTAATTAACTGCATTATTATTTTTTGTTTGTTTTAGTTAAACATATTTTAATTTGTTGTCAAGGCAACATTTCACATTTTTTTCTTTGTTATATTTAATTTATATTTCAGCTTTATGATCTATGTGTTAGTTTTAGTGAACAGTAACAACACTGCTTCAAACTAACCGTACGATATTTGAAAACAGAATATGTGCTCTTCAAAGTGTTTGCTGAAGATGGCATCTCAATGGCCACATTTCATATGATTTAATAAACTGACCAACATGTATTGGCCTGCTGCTGTTTTGGAGAAAAATGTGCCACAAATGTGATACAATCTGCAAACTTACCCATTACCTCTCTATTCAAATCCGTCTGTCTTGTGTCTGCCATCCTCAGTTCTCTGGCAACAAGCTGACGCACTGCACTGGAGCTGTTCTGGGATCACTAGCTTTACAGTTCTCAGCTGTCGTGAGATAGTTGGATCAGGATGTGTCCCTCTGTCAGATTTACCCATGCTTTAGTGCAAAGTATGACCCCAATGCTGAGAAAAAGGCAAGACTGAGAGCTTGAAAGTGGGATTTGGAGGGCCACATAAGCTGAGGGAAGGTGGGATACCTGCAGGCCAGAGGATCAGATACTGCTGTCAACTGCAGGAGAAGCCCAGATCTGCTGTCTGTCAGAAAAATGTAGAAGATAGGGAGAAGAGGGAGTGCGATGGAGCTTAGAAGGATCAGGTCTGGCTGTGTGGGCTGGATTGAGGGAAGCACAGTGACGTTTAAATGGAGAGTTCGAAGGAAGACAAGCAGTGACATGCAGCAATCAAAGTGGAAGAGACGCCGTGACCTCTGAGATTTATCAATTTTCAGTTAGACAGGCAGATAAAGAGAGAAAGAGAGTGAACGCGGGCAAACTGACATTAAACTGCTTGGTCAGGCAGGGTGATTGGGACGTTTAAGAGCTTTCACGCAGGATGAAAGGATGTAAAGGCAGCAAAAATGAGAAAGCGGTGCGATTGAATGAATATACATGGGGAATATCCAGGCGATGAAAGGGATGGTTCATCCAAAAATCACATCTCTGTCATTATTTACTCACCTTCTTGTCATTCCAGAGTCACACGCTGTTATTTATTCTGTGAAAGGAAAAGAAGGGAAGTGTGACGTAGACTGATCTGTGGAGAGGAGAAAACAGAATGGAGAAAGAGGTAAATAGAAGAGTTGCTGGGAGGTTTAAGGTGTCTGTACATGTTGGTGCCACGATTGGCTAAGCGGGAGGAACAGGGTTAAATTAGGCAGAAAGAGGGATTGCGAGACCCTGTCAGGATGCTGGCCACAGCTCCAGCTGGCTTGGAGAGCAGACCTGGCATGGCCCACTGCCCCCCAGAACCTACTGTCAGCCCTCATGACCACACACACACACACACACACACAGACTCACACTGCTAAGCAGATTGGCTGACTTAGACTGACTAACAATAACTTAAAATGACTTATTTTATGTTATTTTATAATGAAATAAAATATTTATTTTATTTATTAATCAATAAAAATTATCTGACTCATGATTTCATTGGCAGACTCTTTTTTTTGTTCATTCTTAATATTAATTTAATATAAATTATTCAGCTCATGATTCCATTGGTAGACTTAAACTGACTTAAATTTAGATTTTAAATTAAATTTAGTTTTATTTTACAATTTAATGTATTTTAATTTATTATGAATTATAATTATCTAAATTGTTTAATATAAATTAATAATTCATATTTGTTATTTAATACTAGTTATTTGACTTGTGATTTCACTGGCAAATTTAGAGTGATGTTATTTTATTTTATTATACTTTATTTTAAACTAATATGAACTTTTTGTCTTTTTCTGACTGTATTTTTATTATTATATATATATATATATATATATATATATATATATATATATATATATATATATATATATATATATATATATATATTTATTTATTTATTTTTTTTTTTTTCTTTGACACAATACCCGTTGGGGGTTTGAAGTTCCTCTAACTTCAGACATGTGTCAGAGTTTACTTTGGATTTAGCACAGATTAAAGTTCTGATCTGACTTGATGAAGTTCAGACTAAGGCTTTGTTAAATTAAGCGTCAATAAGAGGAGCTGCAGTGGGAGGGCAGAGCAATTTAACATTAGCATTTCATTTAGCATATCCTGTGACACTTCAGGGGTTACAAATCGCATTAATAAATGCTTAATTACTTTAAAAGAAATTCCTCGGGCATTAATCAAATTTTAATTAATGCTTATCGTTGTCTTTTAGTCATGCTTAATTGCATGTTTTTTTCCCCTTATTTAAACTTCTTTTCTCTTCTTCTTTTTTTTTTTTCTTTTGGAGACCAACATTGTGTTTCAAGACAACAAAGCAAGCTAATTTAGTAGGGCACTTTTTTATTTTAATGTTAGCCAACCATATTTATCAAGTTTGCACTAAACAAAAGACGATTTCCATAAAACAATGAATCAGTATGTCTTAAAGATGAATTCTCGGAATGAAAATGTGGGTGGTAAAATCTAAATACAATAGCGGAAGCCTTTCAAGAAGTTTAAAGTTTTTCACTTAGCTCACAAAGGTGGCCATGCTATCCTTCTAATGAAAACGGCACTGAAACTCAAACCATGTGTGAATCCTCTGGCCTCGTGCTTGCACACTGAGCGTACAAGTGCAAATGCTGCTCAAAACTACAGGGCTCGGGGTCTCATCGATGTACTGAGTCTCTCAGGGCAATCGCTCTTGATGTGTACACTTTGGCGTTTAGCCCTGTAGCCCCGACTGCCAGGGTCCCGTTCCACACGTATGGGTCATAATTCAAGCTGATTGGCCGTGCTTGCCAGAGGGCATTATTCTGACCCATCCACTGCTGTAAATCACTGTGACTGGAGAGAGAAGTCGGGGGTGATGAGGCGTAGTTTAGTTTATTTTCTGTGGAGAGTATCCGCTAGATGATAAGGTTCTTGTTTTATGCAGTTATGTAACTCAGATACATGTTTCTGTTTTTTTTCTCTCACACAGTAAGTGAATTTGCACCGGAGTTGGTTTGAAAGACAATTTTACAGCCTTTGTTTCCAAATATTGACATACAAAAGAGGATTTGGTGTTGTTTGTGTATAGCTCTATTGTCTCTCTCGCTGCCAGTCTGTGACCTGCGGGCAGGGAATGGGGTGGCCAGCAAGCCCCTGACCGTCTGTGGTTGTAGTGTAATTTCAGACACTCTTCTGGATTCTAAGTTTGCAGCTGAGTAAATTATTTGGACAGATGTTTGGAATGTCATGATTTTACTATGTGTTTCAAAGCACTCCTGGTTGGATGAACTGCTTTTTATGTATAATCATTTGTCAAATTTTTGCCAATCTAAATTAGTTATACTGTTCCAGCTTACATGCTTTTTTCATTTTATAGGGATCATAATGCACATCTAAATATATAAAAAGAAGCAGTGGGATTGAATTTAGAAGTGTCATTGATTGTCACAGTTAAATCAAGACTTTCAAAAACCTAGTCACCTGCCAACAGTGTAATTCTGCTGTTTAATTTTGGTGAAGTTCAAATGGAATCGCATATATGCTTGCAAGAATTAATAATTTTATCCAGTAAGGACAAATTAAACTGGTTAAAAGTGACAGGAAAGAAATTTATAATGTTACAACAGATTTCAGATACTTCAAATAAATGCTGTACAGCTGAACTTTCTAGGGTCACTGAAGACTGGCTGAAAATTTAGGCTTGCCATCACACAAATAATTTACATTTTATAATATATTAAAATAGAAAAGCTAAACTGTAATAATGATATTACTCAATATTGCAGTTTTTTCTGTTATTTAATTATTGCAGGCTTGGTAAGCAAAAGCGACTAAATAATAGTATACAATACATTATCAATAAGAAAATAAATCATATTTTACATTTACATACTATTTTATTTACTATTTAATCATTTTAATTCAAATAAATAAACAGTTTTGTATTAAATTAAAATTTCAATTTATTAAAGATATGTTTCTTTCTTCTGTCAGCTGATTTCAAATCAATTGTAAGTTGAGTCACTTATACAAGGTTCTATGACCATTAAGATGCCGCCTATGGCAGCTCACTAGATTAGACTAGTCTTTGTGAAAATAAAGTTAAAGGCCTCTGTAATGATGCATGAACTCACGGAAAGACTTCTCTTGAGATACAATCAGTGCAAAGTCTTTCTCTATACTGCAGCTCTCTGCACGCTAATAATAAGGGACCCATTCCCAGGCTTAACTGAACAAATTACCCAGTTCTCAAATGAGCAATAATCTACACACCTCTCTTTTGGGGTTGTTGAAGAGGAAAGACAGGAGAGTGTCTCAAAAAGAAAGTGAGAGTGAGAGCAAGTGAGAACAGTAGCGTAAGAGAGCCAACTAGCAAGAGTGTGAGAAAGAGACGGAGCTCACCAGCCAGCGATTATCCTCTAATTAACACTGATGTCTTCCCCATGGACAACGTCCCATTCCATCAGTACGCTGGCACGTCTTAATGTTAGGCGCTAACTGCCTCCTTCACATATGTCAGTCCTCGTTAAGGGACTCCGCTATGCGATAATGCCCTCTCACTTAATGGCTTGTAAAAGATGGTTAACACTTAGAATTTGGCATCTGTTTCGTGTCTGTGCGAGATGACACGCGAGCTATGACGGAGGACACCACGGGGGGATATAACTGAATAGATAGAGCAGAGGTTGCACCGCTGGAAATCACACAGTCTTTTGCCACAGGAAACAGATACTTCCACCTCGACTGTCAGCCTGTTCAATCTACTTTGTTGCTGTTTGCAAGTCACATATACAAAGAAATTTGAAATACTTTGACATGCAATATCTACCCACAATATCTTCTTGCACTGTACATTCCACATAAGAAAGAAAGTCAAATATCTGTATGAGGGTGAGTAATTATAACAGAATTTTCAATGTTGGGTGGACTATCCCTTTAAGTGTTTGAATAAGTTGTTTTGAACAGTTTTAATGAGCCACTTCCGAAAAACAAAACAAATTACGTGATTCTTGAGCATAGTTATGTCACTGTGTAATCTCTGACAACTCAACGTGGCAAGTTACATGTTTTAAGTGTAGACACAAGTTTTTCGTTTGGTTCTGGCTTTTTATTAATATGTCTGTTTGTATCTCAGGTTGTAGCCAGTTTTCAGATCATAAATATTTATTGTGAAAAATATATCTAAATATAATTTGCATTTACATTCAATAGTGCTAAAGTGTAATTACTTATCATAATTTAGAGAAATTTTATTAAAAAAAAAAATTATTATTGGCCATTCACAAAGAGCTTTAAGCTTTGTTACTTGTGATAAGAAACAAAGTATCATTTTTCAAATTCTTTCCATTGTATCAAGAAATACAATCAATAAATGAAGTTTTTGACACTTTTTAATGTGGCATGAAGCAGCTTCAGTTCAAGCAGCAGCGCAGAGTGCGAATCTCTCTTCCACTGTAATATAAGAAATGTAAGTTATAGCACAAAATAAACATGAATGAACATCAAACGGTATGTTGAAAGATACAGTACAACTTACTGCCATGTATCACATCTCATGTAATCACTCATTCAGCATTTCAGACACCAATAAAACACTTTGTGAACTATGTCACTTAACATTGCATTTACCTCAGCAAAGTTATCCAATGTGCACAGTTCGTTAGTTAGCTACAAAAAACACTAAAGAGGAGCTAATTTACTAAATTAGCCTATATATGGATATTATAAATAAATCTGGCATGAAGACAGTTGTTGAAAACTTTATGTGCAACTGAGTTGTATACAGACAATTCAGTTCTCCTAAGGTTTTTTTTTCTTCCCTCCATTTCTTCAACTGATTTGGTTATTTTCCACTGGCGCCTTTGGCTTGCTTAGTTGGGGACATCATTTCTGGCAACATTGTTGACTTGACTGCACAGACAATATTTGAATAGTATTAAACTGAGCTGGACAATGACATCACTGAATCAACAATGAACTGACTTTAACTGATAAACTGACTGCTTTCTATTGTTCTCTTGAATTATCAGCACACATTTTCCCTGTTTAACACTGAAAAGGTGCTTTGACACAACATGTATTGTATAACACGCTATATAAATAAAGGTGACTTGACTTGACTCATCATTCCTGGCCCATTATGAATCGGACATGCAGACCTAAAGGTTGAATGGGTTGTGACTATGGTTTGTCTGATTCTTTGTATCAAAATGCATATTTTGACAATTTGACATACTGTATTTTATCAACAAATGCTAAACAATTTAGCATTACTGAGGAGTATTTTTAATACTTTTTACATTGAAAGAGCTGTTGTTGCTTTGTTTTGTTTTTTATACTTTCCTCAACACACAATTTGCATTGATTTCGTAATGCTCTTATTTAGGTACAGATTAATCTGATCCTTGGTCAACATTTAATCTTGTAGCTTGACTCCTTTAGTCTTTCACAGCTTGTAATTGACATTTGAGGCCTTTCATCTCATCTAAGATATTTTGTTAAGAAATCGCTTAAGGTTAGTGTATGTCTTCCTCCCTTTCCTCAACTTTTCTTCTGCCATGTCCTATTTCTTTTAAGGACGAATACAAGACAGAGCTCTTTAGAGCCCTTTAAAATAGTCTGCATGAACAATCAATAACGCACATCCACAGAGAGCAGTAATCATACCTAAATGTCATTTGCCCTTGATAAACAAATGGCTGCGTAGGGCGACATTTAAGTGCCCCTCTTTAAGTTTAGTCCTTACATTAATCTGTCTCTTTAAAAGCAGGGAAAAATCGCTTCTCTTAATCAAGCATTAAGACTGAAGGCAAAGCAGCAGGGCAAGAGAAGAAAAATGATTTCTTGTAATAACTAATATCAATAAGACTCTGAAACCACAAGACTGTCTTTGAACTCTGTCCCTCTTTTTCACACAAAGAAGAGAATGTCCTTCTTAGTACAATAATAAAAGCATACCATTTTTATTTATTTTTTTTGGTGGATTTCCTACTTGCAGTGTCAGTGCATTTGGTCCCTCTCTTCCTCTCCACCCCCCTTACACACTATGCCTTCTTGATTGAGGGCAAATGAAAAAGCTGTCCCGAGTGCCGCCGCCTCCCCGTATCCATTAAGAATAATTAGACGGGAACAATTTTGATGCCTGTAACCTCGGCAAGTGTGGCTAATGGCGTTATAAATTGCTCCTTGTCCTGGGTCTTGCTTGTGCATCGTAGCGCAACAGTGATGCAGAGGGCGCTCCGCGCTTAATTCAAAAGCACTCTGTCAACAGCTCTGATTTGTGTGCTAAATGAGAGCGTTTAAAACAACAGCGGTGGCTCATGCATCCTAATGCCGATGGCAGGAGTGGGTTCGATAAAGAGGCTTGTCCGCTGTAATTAGCTACGACAAACGGCACAGGATTAAGAGAACGGCATTCAAATGGACCCTGTTTCTCTTGCAGCGTACGTGCCAACCTCTGGGTCATTCCTCCATATGCCCGTATTCATCATTCTCTCAGTCCTTGCAAATAGGGAAAAATGATATAATGGGCTGATTTGATGATTACAGGTTTTATGTAGCTAAATGATGTGTCCGTGTATATGTGTTGAATTTTCCAGGAAGTGTTCTCAAATGATAGTCGGTGGTGCAGATGAGAGACAAAGGGACTTTAAAAAGTGTTCAACTCACCTGTAAATGCATGCTGACAAGATTAATTGAGCATTGCAAATGGTAAACTCTGAACCCAGGTCGTTTTGCGAAAACACACATTCCCTCGTCTTAGTTCACTTCCACGCGCCTTGCCATGCAAAAATGAGTTGATGGGCAGTTAAATGCAAGGGTCGAGGGTTAAATGAACACTGTTGTTTATGAGGATGTGGTGTGAATCCATTTGCATTCTAATTTCCCCCCCTTTCTCGAAAGGCACACAGACACACACACGCGCATTTGTTAGCGGCTCTGTTAGGGAGATATCGGGTTTGCTGGACAGCTTGTTTTAAAATCCCATTATCAAGTTATTTATGGAATTCACAGCCTGACAACTCTGCTGACCTTGTTTTGTTAAACATGAACCAGACATGATTTCAGCACTGCACCGCCTATTAGCTTTTGTTTCCAATAGCCTTAAAATGTCAGCAACTTCAATCTCCCCTGGGGAAGCTCCTTTGAATATAGGCTACGGTGATGTCCGAACACGTACAGACTCTCCCAAACCAGGACTGCGGGTTATAAGTCCCAGTTTGGTTATTTGCTAGTCATTTTTGACCCATGGTCATGTTTAATGGTTCTTGATGCCATGCAGATTTCCTTGCTTTTTCCTTGTGTGGTGATTTTTGCTTGAACATATGTTCCTCTTCTCCTCTGTTCCGGTGTCAGCTTCTGTCTACTCTACACTTTGCCTGACACACACACACACACACAAACAAGAGGATTATTCAAAGTAACTCTTGTTTATAACACACAAGAGTTGTGGCTAAGGTGGGGAAGTGTGAGGTTTGCAAGGCTGTATGCAAAGTTTGATTTCACCTTCTGGAAGAGGGGAGAGAAGGTAGGTAATAACCATTTAAATATTCTCAGACTCCCTGACCTCCATGTGCACTTGTTAGCGGTGCATGCTGTAGTCTCATTGGCTGTCGTGCATGTGACCGGGCCTGGCGAGCAACGATTTTGCAGCTAGCATGATAGCCAAACTACTAAATTACACTACCATATCTGCCGAAAAACACATTAGCTAGTTTTTCAAAGCGCATGGAATTGTGAGAGAGGTTTTGGAACAGATGCGGCATGATAAACTTTCTTTTAGTGATTGTTCTTGTTAATTGACTCCCATTAGCAGAGAGGAATAGCACAACAGCTGTATTTGATTCAACATTTAACTGTTTTCGTATGTTAAGATACTTTCTCCTACACTAGCAGTAAGTAAGTGGGTTGATTTTGCTTGGAAGTGTAAATACTGTGACTTCATGGTGCAATCAAAACATTGCTGTTTGTTTAAGCAGGCTGATATAGTGTATGTGGTGCAACCAGCAGTGTATGTTTGGGCGAGCAATGGCAGACGAAGAAAAGGTTTATGACACTGGAGGTGAAAAAATTACACATTTCGGCTTTTCATTTGTTACATACTGTCTGTACTCTAATGTATTGACATCTACCTTCCTGCAAATCACCTGAGAACTAGCTAGCATTAGAGTTTTAGGATAATATTCATAGAGTTACTCCTCATGAAACCTTTTCCACCACCCAAATATGTCTTCCATTATTCAGAGAAGTCCCAAGCTGTAGGCAGGAACAGATTAAATCCCCCTCACACAGCAGATATCCCACCAGAGCATCTCTCCACTACCACCAGGCCTTCAGCTCATAGCTTTAATGCAGGCTACTGTAAAGATACAGTAAGTGAGTAAGATAAGGTTTGCTTGAATGTGTTTAACTTCACTAAATCGTCAAAAAAATTTTTTTTGCTAAGCATAAACTGATGCAGCTTCCTTCCTTCTACATATACATTTTAGTTTTGTTTTTTAATTGTTTTAAGTGTATACTGTCCAAGGATGAGTAAATGTCATATAAACCTTTTCTTGATGCTGGAATTATAAGTGCATGAAATAACTATATAAATATATGAAAGTTATTTTTCCTCTAGAGATGCGGATACTTATTTTTCTTATTGTTAATGTATGTTTTTTGCGCTTTTTGTTTTGGTGCTGGATAATATTGACAAAATAATAATAATAATAAAAAGAAAGGAGAAGAACAATTATTAAATGGTGGGGTAAATGTATGTCCTTGTAATAATATTAAATTAATTTACTATACAGACATATGTAAAAAAAGCAAACATTCAGTCAAATAATGTCCAGAAAATAAGAGTTAGCTACAGATATTGATTATTATATTCTTTTTAAAAATCTAATCGCTTTTGTTAACCAATTTAGTTGTTTTAGGCTGTCTCTTGATGCCTAATATAAAATTTGGATCTTGAAACAAATCCCGTTGAAGAGGTTTAATGGCTGATTGGCGTCAGTATACTTGCATGATGTTTGATAAAGACACTTCACAGTGAATCACAGAACTATACTGGCAGCTGTGACTTCTGTCTCTGAGTTTATTTGTGTCTGTGTTTTACTGTGTCCTCACAAGAAACTTCAAGCAGTTCTCCTGCTGCTAAGGGACTTTGCAGTGTCTAATGCTCCTCCCTCACTCACTTTCTTTACTGCCATCTCCACCATGGGGACAGCAGCAGTTCTACTTCCATCCTGTAAACACTGCTGCCCCACCTCCCTGTTTCAACATACCTCTTCAGGGGGACGTTCCCCCTAACACCCGCCTCCATGTTCCTTTGTGTTATGTAGGCCCAAGGCAGCACAAGGCAACATCAAATGCACCACTTTTTCAACATTTATTTATTTAGCTACACCACAAAAGTATTCTTCACATGTGTCCTTCTTAGTCACAGCCACCTTCTAGCACATTCTATAATGTTTTTAAACTCATAACCAGTGCTGCCTAAAGGAGTGCCACCACCTTTCACAGTTCCTTGTTTGTTACTAAGAAGAATGGCATCTACGCTAATATTTGTCTGTTTCTCTCTTATTCCGAGGTCACTGTAGCCACCAGATCCAGTCTGGTTAAAGTGTAGGTAGGATATATACGATCATATACAATAATAAGCAATTTTATTTTCCCACAGATAATAAATTCCCACAGTCCTCTTACTGTGGACTTTACTCCAGACCTCACATGGGTCATATCATACAACCTGACAAGCAACAATTGTAAAAATAAATGGATCTGGGTTTTGTCTCAGGCAAACTGTTGAAAATTCAGTCTGCAAGAGTCTATTGTGCTTTAGTGCTGCCATGCCTCAAGTACACAAATCTACATGTCACTCTTTATATGTGAGGCAAGGCATGTGATTTAGTATATCAGACTTTCTGGTATATGAGTGAGACAGATGGGGGGACCTCTTGACTTGACCCTGAGCCCCCCTATCCCTCTTGGCATGCTGTTTTCTGCTTCATCTGTTGTCTCTCTGGATGCAGGAGAGGTGGCTACTCGTCCTCTGACCCCCCCCCCCCTCCCACCTACCTACCTACTGCCCCCCCACCCACACGCACACAGATACAATATAAATGATGCATTAGACAGAGGCTAGAATCAGGCCTCTATAGCCCCTCACTGATGCATCCATCCTCTCTATTATTTAACATTTACACACAGCTTCCAGCTCATCAGCCACTCAATATTTAATCTCTACACAATGAAAAAACACCTTGATTTCCTTCTTACTTTATTTATTTAGATTTGTGATTTTTTTTCCTGGTTTGGCAGGACTTCTGTTGCTTCACATAATAATTATATAATAATTCTATCTGCTTATATACTGGAAAGTATCACAAGGTGTGTTTGTGTTTGTGTGTATGTATATGTATATGTGAGTTTACATGTTGTGACTGAGGCAAAACAAATTTATGTCTATACATACTCACTTATAGTCACCAACACAACTTGACCCCCACAACTCTTCTCTCTGCCTTATGTTCTTGTATGTTGTGTGGGAGCATAAGTAGAAGGTGCTGATGATGGATTGATTAAGTCTTGATGGCATTGGATGGATGAATGAATGATTATATGCCTGGTAATATATTGTACCGTTTGTGATGTAGAATTTGGCCACGTGTGCTATTTTTAAATCTAAAAGTTTTTTAGTTTTTAACAGGCTTCCCAAACACACCTTTATGCCACTGTTTTATTATATTAGAATGATTTCTGAAGGATGTCACATTGATGACTAGAGTAATGGAGTATAAAAAATTAACTTTGCCATCACAAGAATAAATTACATTTAAAAATATATAGAAATGTATATATACATATATATATATATATATATATATATATATATATATATATATATATATATATATATATATATATATATATATATATATATGTATGTATGTGTGTGTGTGTGTGTGTGTGTGTACATATATATGTGTGTGTGTATATATATATATATATATATATATATATATATATATATATATATATATATATATATATATATATATATATATATATATATATACTGTATACACACACACACATTTTGCCATTAATTGTAAGAGAGATCTGATCTCACCATCATCCAGACTGTCTGGAATTACAAGAAAAAACAGAAAGACAGACTAAATCCAGAGACAGAGACAGACTAAATCCAGAAGAACTGTGGCCACGTCTCCAAGAAGCTTGAAGAAACCTTCCTGCAGTGCAGTGAAAAGTTCTGCATTTGTGTTAAAATGCTTTAAAGTAAGGATGCTTTCAAAAATAATGTTATAATTAGATTTTATTTATCAATTAACTTATATTTAGTAACTCAAATCATTTGGGGCCCTATCATACACCCGGCGCGTTGCGACGCAAGGCGCAGAGCAAGTGTATTTGCTAGTTTTAGTCCGGCACCGTTCATATTTTTCCCGTCCAGCGCCACATCATTTAATTAGCAAATGCATTTGCGCTCATTTTTGCGCCCATGGGCGTACTGGTCTAAAAAGGAGGTGTGTTCAGGTGCATTGCTGGCGCAATGCTATTTTAAGGAGCTGAAAATAGTCTGCGCCATAGACCAACTCAAACCTGGTCTTAAGTCTTGCGCAATGTTTTTTCTTTGTTATTTAAAGAGCGTACACGCTGCTTTATGAACACAGGGACGCACAGCAGCACACAAACATGCCAAATATTAAAAATTAAAGGATTGCAATGCATAAGAATTTTTTGTAGGATAATTAAATATATATATATAAATGCCTACATGTCATAATGGATAGTCATCGCATGTATCAGAATAAGTGAAGTGAAATTCAGCCAAGTATGGTGACCCATACTCAGAATTTGTGCTCTGCATTTAACCCATCCGAAATGCACACACACAGAGCAGTGAACAAACACACACACACTGTGAGGACACACCCAGAGCAGTGGGCAGCCATTTATGCTGCAGCGCCCGGGGAGCAGTTGGGGGTTCGATGCCTTGCTCAAGGGCACCTAAGTCGTGGTATTGAAGGTGGAGAGAGAGCTGTTCATGCACTAACCCCACCCACAATTCCATCCGGCCCGAGACTAGAACCCACAACCCTTCGATTGGGAGTCCAACCCTCTAACCATTAGGCCACGACTTCCCACGACTTCAAGGCTATCTATTTGCTCGCACATGAGCAGCTCAGTTTCATCTCGGGGGCGCGTTCTATCTTTGCGCTTGCCAAATTCCGCCGTGTAAATAGCAAATCCATAATGGCACGAGCACAACTGACTCTTAAAGGGAATGGAAGATAAGACTCTGATTGGTTTATTGCACGTTACACCCAAAAAACACCCATTAAGAGATATAGGACCTAAGCCTTTTGCACAGTATTGTGTGTGTGTGTGTGTGTGTGTGTGTGTATATATATATTTAGGGAAGTAAGGTTAGGGATGCAAAAATGTAGCTTTACTAAAGTATTTTGAATGTTAATATATGTATGTGTATGTTTCCAAAGCTGTGCTACGTAAATACTTTGGTGTTTTATATGCTGTTAATACTTCCATATTATACATAATTCAGAACAAATAATGAGCCAAAATAAGACACTAAACACAATACTAGTTTGTAAGGGTGGGCTTATCACCATTAGACCTTTTATCCATATGTATGTGAGTCTGTTAATGACAATGCTAATGTTAGATTATTTAAAAAAACTTTCTCCAAATGTGTTGTGTGCTGTGTTCTTTTTATTATCTTTCATTAGGACAGCACAAACATGATTAATATGTTAAATGTAAATGATGGAACAAAGCATCTTCACATACAATAGAGGGGAAAGGAAGAAAGAGCAGAGGGCTTGGCTTTAGCTTTTGCTGTCTTGAATGAGTCACAGCTTTTCTCTTACCACTATTAAACAGTTAGCAAGACTTTGCTAATTATTTAATGCAAACGCAGTCTATTTACATTATGAGGAATTAGCCTTTGTATACAGCGAGATAATTTATAGAAGCAAGCCTATTGTAATCACGGTTGTCTTCTCGCCTGCTATCATGAAAAAATCACTCTTGTTGGAAGGACTGTTCAGTGTAAAAAAGTGTCATCCAATTTTTGAGCTCAGTGTTTGTGGAATCAACTTCACAATACACTATGCAAAGCATCTTTTATAATTAAACTGGAGAACTGTTGTAGTTAAAAGTATGTAAAATGTGGTAAGTGATGTCAGAAATCATGCATTCTCATGTTTTAATACATTCAGTCCAAACACGTGTTCCATCTTTCACTTTAAACTGAAAAATGATTCACTCTCATGACACTTTAGGCTTTGTATGAGTTTTTCTTTTGAAAAAAAAAGATAAACTGTGTAAAAGATACCTATATCTATATACGTGTGTGTGTGTGGGCATGTTTTTGTGACATATCAGGACACAACTCTGTATAATGACATGGGTATGACACAGGTATTACAAGGAGAGGGTGACTTATGAGGACATAACCCATGTCCCCATTTTCCAAAACGCTTATAAATCATACAGAATTAGTTTTTTTGAGAAAGTAAAAATGTATGTAGTGAGTCAGTACAGTTAGAAAAATAATTGTCATTATATTATAACAAAAATAATAATTATTTGAATACAAATATTTCAATGTGTTTTATTTCCTTATGCAACTTTTTGAACAACTTTGTTAATCAAATTAATATTCATTTTTATATCTCTTTTTTATGTATATTTTTTGACTTGAGTATATGGGCCAAATTAAAAACAATTTATAAAATGGTTAACAGAGGCCATAATCAATATGATAGGATAAGATTAGGGCTTTTTTTTTTTTTTTTTTGCCCTTCTCTGTTTCAGCATGCCCTTGGTGTCTCCTTGTTGTTTTTTCTCTTCCTTACTTCTTTATATCCATTTGTAAACATGGGCATTGCATTACTGAGTGCAGAAGCAAAAATCCATCATAACAAAAAGAAAGCAGATGAGATGGACATGACCGTTGACAGTGCAGTGATGCTGGAAGCTGAAGTGACTTCCCCCAGCACACTTCCCTCCCTTATGTGCTTTCCTCTCTCCATCGCCACCCCCCACCCCTACAACCAGTTTCTTCCTTTCCCATGCAATCCATTTCATGTAATTAAAGACACTCAAATGAAATGGCCTCACTGAAAAAGTGGCTTTCAGCAGGGAGAGTGGAAGTGCCTCAAGGAGCCGTCCTCGGGCCGTTCTCGGATGCCTCGCAGAGGGCTCTGCACGGTGCGGATCAATATCATTTCAGTTATTAATATCAAAAGCGCATTACTTTGTTTTGCACCTGGCGGTATGCCAAAGCTCTGGGGCCCCGGCCACCGTTCCCCCCTGGCCATTTACCAAGACCATAATTTACTTTGGTGAGTTTTTAAGTTATTGTTTTGTCAGGGCCAATCAGGGCTGAGTAACAAATGATCCCAGTGGAGTGGTGGGAAGCCCATCCGTAAGTGGCACACGTGGCCAAACTCATTTTTAAAAGTTTCATGTCGATTACTCTCGTCCTTGACTCATAGGAGAGTCAGGACTGGGGTGGAGAAATCAAGGGGTAGGTCAGAAGGGAGTGATGGCTCCCTTGCCCCCCTCTTTGGGATGAGGTCACAACACTAACAAGTGTCCCAGAGATAAAATTTGACTTGACGCTACCTTTGATAGGTGCATCAAATTAAGGCTTCGGCATGAGAAACAAAAAATATCGAGCACTTAAAAGAAGATGAGGCATTGATTTTTTTTTTTTTTTTTTTGCGTTTACCTCATACAGTTAGTCCACCTCAGGGGACCATGAGTAGACACGTAGAGTGTAACACCACAGAGGGGAACTCAGAGCCACCCAGACCCACAGTTGTGGTGGATCTCAGCTGCCATTACTCCAGTTAAGAAATCAGTCTAATTTGTTGATCTGGTTCTCAATATTTTTTTATAATAATATTTTTATTAATATCAGCGTTGAAAATATTTGTACTACTTAATATTTTTGTGGAAACTGTAATACTTTTTTTTTAAGTCCTATTTTCAAGATATAAAAAAAAGATGCTCCGTACCATTTTTTATTGTGTACCGTTATTTCGCTGCATTTTTCATCCAATTTCATATACTGGAAACTGGAAACTGCATGGATTAACTTTAGCACAATTTTAGTAGTTGTATGCAAACCACATACATAACCAACTATGTTTTGGGTTACAAAACATTGTAATATTGTCCAGTTTGAGTGAATTGGGGTTTGATAACTGAGCTATGATTGTTCTGCATTAGTTGGAGCTCCTGAGTATTTGTCTTTTACCCTGTCTTGCCACATCAGGTTGACATTTGAGAGTTGAAACCCTCTGTAGTGGAATACCTAGCCCTCCTCTCGACCCATTACCCCATGTGCCCCACCCCTCAAAGGACTGATGAAAGGTCTCAGCATGGCAATACATATGAATATTTCAATTAGAATGAAATATTGATGGGTTTGCATTTGTTTGGTGTCACATTTGTTTTGTTCACACCTCTCCACCTCCTTGCTTTTGGTCATCAAATTTTTATTTAATGAATCAGATGCAGAGAGGCCCTGCATATGAGATGGGAGACGAGAAAATGAGTGAGAGAAAAAAGATTGTGCTGGTGTGATAATATGGGAAGGTGGCGGGGTGGGAAGGTCTAACAGCTGTAAAAGGTTACATCTCTGTCAGAACATTTGGCCTGCCACAATCAGGGTCTCAGCTTGCTTTACGCCCCATATTGATACCTCTCGCTGGGGTCCGCAGGGATGGCTAGCATGGGCGCTAATTTATGCTCCTATAGGGGTGCTTGCTGCCAGTTGTGAGAAGCACAGGTCTGTAAACACTTCCTCCGCAGTTCAAAGTGAGAGACAAGAGACTGAAGACTGTCATACTGGTAAACAAATGCAGAAAAAACAGATGCAGCATGCAAATGCTGAAACTGGAAAGGTGCCAGAGGCGGTGTGTTTTGGAGGTGAACAACAACACTAGTGTTGTTGGAAAGTACATTTTCAATGGTAAAAAAATTCTAGCAGCCGTGTAGAAAATTAATTAGGTTTCTTTGGCTTTTGACGAATAACTGCTAAAAAAAAAGCTCTAAATGGAATAAAAATAAAAACCAGTTGTTAAGAATAAACTACATTTGTTTAAATCCACACTCTTAACCCACTTTATTTAACAGATGCTTTTTTTAATCTGGAAAATATAGCAGGAGCAGTTCATAATTAAGAGAAGTTCACTTTACATAGTTTGGTTATTCAAAATGTATAAAATTATTTGACTGCAATAACCATTAAACACTGATACAGATTTCATGGTTTTGAGTGTGATGATGCCATATACAGCACAGACCAAAAGTTTGGACACACCTTCTCATTCAAAGAGTTTTCTTTATTTTCATGACTATGAAAATCATAGATTCACACTGAAGGCATCAAAACTATGATTTAACACATGTGGAATTATATATGGAATTATATACATAACAAAAAAGTATGAAACAACCGAAAATATGTCCTATTCTAGGTTCTTCAAAGTAGCCACCTTTTGCTTTGATTACTGCTTTGCACACTCATGGCTTTCTCTTGATGAGCTTCAAGAGGTAGTCACCTGAAATGGTCTTCCAACAGTCTTGAAGGAGTTCCCTAAGAGATGTTTAGCACTTGTTGGTCCTTTTGCCTTCACTCTGCGGTCCAGCTCACCCCTAAACCATCTCGATTGGGTTCAGGTCCGGTGACTGTGGAGGCCAGGTCATCTGGCACAGCACCCCATCACTCTCCTTCTTGGTCAAATAGCCCTTGATGCCTTCAGTGTAACTCTACAATTTTCATAGTCATTAAAAATAAAGAAAACTCTTTGAATGAGAAAGTGTGTCCAAACTTTTGGTCTGTACTGTATGTATTCATGTATATGTACCCACCCACACATACTGTACACATATTCATGCATATATACATATTTGTGGATGTTAGAGGTATTGTTTTTACCAGTAAATTATTATTTATTTATTTATTTATTGGAAATTAGCTTTTTAAACTAAAATGTACAGGTTGTTCTGTAAATATGTTTTCATATTTAGTGTATTTTCACAGAAGTATTCTGACAACCACAGCTGCCATTTTTTCTGTAAAAACAGCTACATTTTGTACAGTGATTAGTGTGTTGGTATAAATCTGTTTACATGCAACAAAAACAAAAGTTTTAGAATAATGTTAATGAAACCTTCCATATTTTTACAAAGTCTAGTATTCTCACTACCTGGGCTGAACCAACCTTACCCACACAATAACTCATACTGCACATTGGGAATTTCTAACTGAGGTTACAGAAATGCTTTTCGAATTGCATCACTGTAAGATTAAGAATTGCTTCGTAAATAGTGTTGTACCTGAATGAGCAATAGATTGATCCGTTATCTCAAGGCAAACTGTTGTTGTGGCGGATAAGTTTGATTAGACTCACAAAAGTATCTATGCCCTTACTGTGTCCATAAGATATTAGCATCTCATAAATGAGAACAGACGTCCAGTTAATAGTTCACTCTCTTTATCAGTCTGTCTGGATTTTATTTTGTTTTGCTTTCTTTAGGGGAGGTTAGTTAACCAGAAGAAAATAACAAACAGTCTTGCAGACTTTTCTAAACTCATTGAAATGGAAAACAAAGATCAATCTCAATCTCCCTGTCTATCCAGACCAGGAAAAAAAGTTGATTTAAACATTTCACTCCTCTTTGTTGGTGACGTTTTGTCCACATTAAAACTCATTGTGCTAGAAAATATTAATAATAGTGAACCGATTGAATTAAATATTGATTTTTGCAGTGTAGAGAAAAGTAGTGGAAACCCCAAATTGTGCAATCAAAAGGCCAAGAATTATGCATTGTAATGTTTTGACTAATAGCTTAAAATATAAAGAGCAACAATCAGTGGTGTCTTCCAGGAAATGCAACCAGTACAAAAGAAACAACAATTATCTCTCAGATTGAATAAAGACTGCATTACAAGCATTACAAGGGTACTTTCCACTGCTGGCAAAAGCTGAAGTCATCACAAAGAAGATATTGTGTCCTCTCTTTCATCTGAATGGAACTCTACTAGCTGTATTATTAATTTAAAAAATATTAATAATTGTGCGTGTGCCAGGCATAAGCTACAGTTCTTTCTTTTAAAGAATGAGGGGGATGCATGTGGCATTTCTGAACTTGTAAGCATATCTTATTTATCAATTTGTTCTATAAATGTATAAAAAGTTTTATTTTGTTTTGTGAAACTGTGCAATTAAAAGGCCAGTTCCCTCTGTATTCTTTTACTACCAAGCCTGTATACGGTATATGATAACCAAAAGTTAATTTATTCATGTGAGGTCATGTCTTTCAGTAGACTGATATAATTTGCTGAATGCAGCTCAGTCTCTCAATTTGTCAAATTTAAATTCATGCATCCTGCCTTTGCTTATGCGCTTCTGAGTTCCCATTGAGGTCAGACATGCAACAACAAACAAGCCAAACTTTCCTGCCATCATATCCTTCATTATGCCAGGTCCAGACACTCTCTATAACTCCTTTTCTTTCTCTTTTCAATTCTCAGGCAAAATGTATGCTGGTGCCCAGGTGGAGGGTAGTGACGGAGGTGTGGAAGAAGAGGAGGAGGAGGAGGAGGAGGAGGGCTGGGCAAAAAATCAATAGCGTCTCTGTTTGAAGTTTTCTGAAAGACTTCCAGAGGAAGACACTCTTGTCAAGGTGATAGATACGTGGGGTGAGGAGGACGGGCTAGGCCCGAGCGGAGGCTTACCTTTTTAAGTGGGGCCCTAATAATAAAAGCCCATGAATAAAACATTGGGTGAGCTGAGGAAGCTGCATTAGCACCGCCGCTCTGTTATAAATGATCACCCTGCACGAGCACCATTCCAGTAAAAGCCCACAGCATCACTTTAAAGAGAAGAAGAGAGCATGGAAGATAGAAATAGACTGATATGTGCATATATTTATTTATTTATATGCTTGGTTTAAAAGAATAATAAAGTGAGCGGACGAGGTTATAGTGAGACAGCTATTGTTCATTTGCCACCTAGACGCTAATTTTGCGAACTGGAAAGCCTATGCGTGTGTATTGCGTGTTCTGTATTATTTTAGATTGGAGATGCACTGTTGTGGTTGTGAATCCAGCTCCAGACTGCTCTGACCTTGAGCTCAGGTATGTGACTGATGGACAGGGCATCACCAATATACTTTCACCCACTACAAACGTTTTTATTTACGGAAATGTTGGCAGTGGCTCTGCTGGAACTCCAACTAGATGTTGGAAACATGTTGAAAAAATAACTCTAGACTCTTTAAATTAATGTTTTTATTTACAGAAATGTTGGCTATGGCTCTGCTGGATCTTAAGTGAGATATTGGAAAGATGTCAAAAAAATTAATAAATAAAATAAATTTTAAAAAGCTGCAGAAACCTTAAATAAATGATTCACCTAAAATAATGAATTAGCATTTACCTGTCCTCAGATTGCTCCAGACTTTCTTTCTTCTGAGGAAAACAAAAAGAGAGAAAATGTGCTTGCTGCTCTTTTTTCTACAATGGATGTGAATGAGGACTGGGTCTGTTGAGCTTCAAAAAATAAAAAAATAAAAAAATAAATTAATTAATTAAAAAATAATGCAAATGACTTGTGTGCTATATTTCACCTCTCCTGAAGCCATAATATAGCTATGTGGTAGAAGAATGTTTTGGTTACCATTGATTTTTACATATGAAAAAAAAAAGTCTGGAACAAAAGTTTGGAACAACATGGGGGTGAGTAAATGATGACATCATTTTTATTTGTTGGGGGGAATATTTGAACTTGGCTTATGCATTTGACAAACCTGATACTGTATGTCTAATCATGTTCCGGCTATGTGCCCACATAGGCTACTGTTACTAAACAAGCTGCTTTTTAACTGAAAGTCCATTATTTGTTTGATTGTTGCTTTTAAAGGCATTATTTTGCTGCATTGATTAACAGTTACATTTGAAATATGTTGGGCCCACCCACATTTTTGTTCCTTCCGATGCCCATGCACCATATTCATATGGTTGCAGATGAAAAAAGTATTTTCATCACACACAACTTTAGTATACTGTAGCATCAAAAGACTTAAAATATACCTTTATACTAACTGTCCCTTTAAATCCTGTTTACTTTTTTTTTCTGGTACTTACAATGGAGCCATTACTTACACACATATATTCTCTTATAGTTTGCTGCATTAGTTGCACCTCTGCACTCCACAAAGCTGGAGCCTATTATGCGTATGTGTTTGTGAGTGTGTATAGAGACATAAATCTCTCTCTTCTGGCCTGACCTCATTTGTCAGTGGCACTCCGCAGTGGCCAAGAGGTGGTTGGGCCCCAGTGGACCTCACAGTAAGTGAGGTCAAGTAGCTTATCACGGGGGTCACCCTGCCAAGGCAAAGGTCAACCTCTTGACCTTTGCTGTTGCGGACTTCAGAGAATGACTCCACAGAAGGTCAGACATTTTCCTGTCAGTGCTCAGGTGTCTATGGCCCTTGCTTTTGCTGAGGTCAAAGGTCATATACAGCTACAGGGGCACTGCTTTTGCCAACAAGTTTAACTCTTGTGGGTTGACTTGCTAAATACAGTAAGTAAACTCTCTTTCTGGCTATGATCATGGTCTGACTACATCAAAATCTTGGTACAGCCTGTTAGAAAATGATAAATGAATGTTCTAGGTATGTACTTCTGATATATATGGATTATGTGTCTGCATGTTTTGGCTTTAGCCCCTCAAACTCATTGAAGAAGAAAAGGAAGGTATGGAAGAAACAAATAGAAAATACAGTTTTTGCTTTTTATTGACCTTTTTTTCTGTATTCTTATATGTATTGTCTAATATGGCAGCCTTCTTTCTACTGGTGGTCCTCTTGACATTTTAGATGTGTTCTGCTCTTCCTGGCTTGGAATGTTGTCATGACTGTGCTCGTTCATTTCAGACTGAACCTGGCCCTTAAACAAGACCCTGTGACCTGACTTGACCTGACCCTGGTTTCCTCTTCATGGTAGTGCACCCAGAATTTTCACTGGCTACAATTTGTGTGTACATGTGCAAAACAAGTTTTAAATCAAATCAATTTATAAAGTCCGGGGTCTTTAGAATTTTTTTTTAATGGAATTAATTAATTAAAGTCATACTATTATTCAGAAATGATTTTAAGTAAATGCTTTTTTTCTGTTAATCATAAATTCTGTTTATCTGTTAATAATAATAATAATAATAATAATAATACAATCCTAAAAAAAAAGCTCACTTCATCAAGCAGTGCAACCATTTCCGACAAATAATCAGAAATGTTTATTGAGCTCTAAATCAGCATATCAGAATGATTTCTGAAGGACCATGTGACACTGACTGCATAAGATACTTATTTTCAAAAACATAAACAGCTGTATATATTTTAAAAAAATGATTACATATAAAATTGCAATCAAATACAGATTCATTAATATATATTTTTTTATCAAAATAACTTCTAATTGTCATTTTCAGCACCTTGCTCTATAAGTATCTTGTCAAGTTAAAAGTAGTTCAACTTTTAAATTGTGTTTCTGTGGTCTGTTGCATGCCATTTAGCTTTTGTTGAACATTAGAAAATGTGAATATTACGTCAGACGTTTGTGATAATGAATGTGAGATTTCTTCAGTGCTAAGAATTATTTTTAATCATCACAAGCTAAATCATAGCTAAATACCGGTAACTGTCTTGCTAGAGAGCTAGTAGGGAAGTTGTGTGTCAATGTTGTTGAAATAGACGGACTTTGCAAGTGTTGATGTGTGTGTGTGTGTGTGTGTGTGTGTGTGTGTGTGTGTGTGTGTGTAAACATAGGGCCAACAGAGGGGGTCAGTGAGAATTTATTAAGTTATCGATTGCAGTGTTCAGCATGCCAGTCACACACCATAAAAGGGGTAATAATACAATTTTTGGATGAGGGAACCCTTTCCTGCCAACTCTGCCAAATATTAATCTTCAAATTTTTAATTTTTAATCCAGACATAGAAGGAAAATTAATGCCTCTATCTGACAGGGCAAGGTAAATAATTAAAATTGAAAATTGATTGTTTGCATCTGGCTTTAGATTTATGTATGTGGGGCTTGGTGGCCCCCTCAAGGGACCCACTTCTCTGTCTGCATGGGCTCGCTTTCTCATGTGCTAAGCATTTTTTCACATTATTCCCTAATTTGCTAAGGACAGAGAGAGAGAGAGAGAGAGAGAGAGAGAGAGAGGACATGTTATTATTATTTTTTTTAAATCCATGGATTGAACCCTCCCCATTCCCCCCACATGCCTCTTGATATTTATTTCTTTGCCCTGTCAATAACTTTAACAAGGTTAGTTTTTTTTTTTTTTTTAGAGCTTATACTGGGAATTCAATTAAGAAAAATTGAGTATGCTCCCAATTTATAAATAACTAAAATTCAAGAAACCGCATCAACTGCCCAGCATCCCTCCATTACACCCCTCATGCATGGGGAGTTTGGCTCGTGAGGTCCTACTTGACCGCTCCTTGTAAAATACACAACCCCCCACTTCCTGTCTAAAAACAGGAAAAAACGTCCTCATCCCCCGACGGCGGTGGGCCGCATCATTTCTCCTTCCTGTCTACACGACTAATTCACTCTGCCTCAAACAAGTAATGACCCTACTCTCAAATTAATGAGAGAGCCGATGTGCCTTTCGCAACATTTGTTTTTGTTCCAGTGCGGTCAGCGGTAGGCGGGTGGCAATAACAGCGATTATTAATTGTGTGTTTGAATCCGCACATTGAGATGGATCTTTTCTCAGTTGCTCTCGCATTTACAGTACGTGTATAGAGCTCTTTTGCCTCTAATGGGAATTTTTACTGCAAAATCTGCATGGATGGAAAAAAGGAAATACAATAAACAAAAGCAAAACAATTGGACCAATCTTTGACTTAAATTAATTGTTTAAATGTGGTCCATATGACTCATGCTCTGTATTCCATGTTTTCTGAAGCCATTTGATAGATTTGCGCGAGAAACTGAAATTTCACCCAAGTCATCACACACACAGCAATATGCGTATCATTGAGTCTCCTGATTATGATGAAACACATATACTGTATCAATAAACGGCCATAAACAAACACACATGCACAAGCTCCAATACATCTATTCTGATAGTGCTGCTGTAATTCTGCTGTGCACAACCTTTTATGATTTATTTATTTATTTATAGAACCATCCATGGCTAATGTATATGAATAGCTTTTATTTATTTTATTTGTATTTCTTATAAACCAAAAAATTATTTTTACTACTCTTCAAAAGTTTGGGATAGGGCTTTTTTTGTTTTGTTTTGTTTGGAAATAATTCTAAGGCTGCATCTATTTGATCAAAAATACAGTAAAATAGTAATACTGTAAAAAGATTTACCATTAAACTATCCTTTTTATTTATTTTTATAAAATGTCAAGTATTCCTATTGCAAAGCTGAATTTTCAGCAGCAATTAATGCATACTTTAATAACATGTGATCTTTCAAAAATCATATTAATATGCAGATTTTGCCCTAAAGAGACACTTTTTAATTATCAAAGTTGGAAAAAGTGCTGTTCAATATTGCTTTTTTCAAGATTCTCTGAAGAATAGAATGTTCAAAGCAAAACTTTATTTTTTTGCTGACTAAAAGTGTTAATTTCTTTAAAAAATTACACACACACACACACACACACACACATATATATATATATATATATATATATATATATATAGTTAACTGTATGTGTGAAGACAGATTATAAAGCCTCAAGCTAAGCCCATACGTTCATTTCACAGAGCTCCTCACATAACCAGCTCCTGCTCTCAGCTGCTGACAGAATGTGGGCTATCTTTACAAATTACCTCTCTGCCACACTTTACATTTCCTCAGTCAGCCTTCTCATTATAACGACATTATCGCTCCTCTTTAAACCTACCAAACAAATTACCCTTATCATGAGTACCAGACAAAACAATATCCCAGCAGAGCAAAACAACTCTGGTGTCATATAAAGTGTGTGCAGCCCACCCTCGCTTAAATGCCTATAAAACGTCTTCAGGAATTGTAGACGACGTTGGCACTGAGAGTCATGTTTCTGGAGTGTTGTGCTGCTTAATTTGAGTATGATTAAATCCTTAGAAATTTAATTCAGAACAAAGGAGATTCAGGATCAGAACAAAAATATATCCAGTGATTGCTTGCGGTTACATGATTTTATTTAAGTGCTGTGTGTGTGTGTGTGTGTGTGTGTGTGTGTGTTTGTATATATGTTACTTAGATGTAGATGTAGGTGTCAAAATATGGATAGTGAAATCCCATGCCTCTTAGACACACCTGCCCAACACAGAAATGTGCACACAGACACACACACACACATGCACACACACACACACACACAAACACACACACACACACACACACACATTCTTGTATTGCACTTGGGGATGCAAACATAAGGTATTTATAACAATAGGACAATGCGATATTTGAGTCTAGTGAAGTGTCACCTCATGCTTTTGAAATTTTAACACAGTTAAATTCTTTTGAATTGAAATAAGCCAATTTAATAATAACTCTTCTTGTCTTGCTAAGGACATGACATTCTTCCTTTGATTTCTAAAGTCTGCATGTCCATTTGATAATAATATAAATAAAGAATGAGGAAAAGCATAAACAGGCTTGACTTGAACATGAGACTCGTCCCAGACTCCCTCAAGTTCCCCCACCGGACCTAATTATGAAATTAGAGGTTGAGTCGGGTCGTGGAGAGTTGCTGGAAGATACTGAGTGTGTTTAAAGAACTCAGCATTATGATTGGCTGGATTAAATAAACATGACAACCATATATAAATGATTTATTAATTTGGTTGATCTGTTGTGTCTTTTATGCTGTTTTTGTCTTTCTATGTGAAAATAGAATTACGTTACGTTATTATTATGATTCTATTTTATTTTACAGTAGCTAGATTGTGATTTCATTGTTATTTTTATAACTTTTACAAGACTTAAACTCTGAATGCTTCGGGAAAACTTTATTCTGATTAGTTAGGTTAGTTTTTGCATTCTGTGGTCAGATAGCCTATCCTTGTATACTGACCATTAAACTGAATATTTGACTGTTGTCTCTGCAATCCAGTATCATGCACTGACCTAATTACTCTTAAATCATAATTGCATGCTCACATAAATAATTTCAGCTCATATCATTCATTTGAGTTCATATATTTTTTCACAAGATTTTGTGATGTTTTTGATAGAAGTGTGTGTCTTATGCTTACCCTAGCTACAGTTATTTAATCAGTAATTTTGTGAAATATTTGTAACAATTCAAAACAGCTGTTCTGTAATTTAATATTTTTTAAAATGCAATTTATTCCTGTGATGTCAAAGCTGAATTCTCAACGGCCATTTCTTCAGTGTTCAGTGTAAAGTGATAATTCGGAAATTATTAAACTGCTGGAGCTCAAGGGACATTTATTTATTATGAATGTTGAAAATAGTTGTACTGCTTAATATTGATTGATTGACTGATCAATTGATAAATGTTTTGTAAAAAATGTAAAAGTCTTTCCTGCCACTTTTGGTCAATCCCATAAAATTGCTAAATACAAATATTAATTTCTTACTGACTCCAAAATTTTGTCGTGAAAGACTCCTGATCATCCTGTCAGAGTTTATTTTGCAATAAAGACTGGCTATATGAACATTAATCTGAACATTATCTCTTACAAGTTTGTCTCCATAGCACCATTTGAACTGCATCATACCTAATATGATATTCATAAAAATACATTTATACATTTATATGCGAATAAATATATCCATGTTGTATCCTACCATTGAAGAGGAGGAATCCAGCTGGACTTGTAGACTAACCGGCCTGTTTTAATTTCACTTGATAAGCATAAACGCTGGTCTTGTTTTCCATTAAGCAGTAATGTGTGGGAATCAAAGGCTGGGAGGTTTTCTGGTGAAGGGCATCTGTATCCCTGGCCATTAAATATCCATGTCTCACTCCCTCCTGCTTGGCCAGCATCCTGGAGCCTGAACACACCAGGGCCCACAGCTGGAGACCAAGCATTACACACACACACACACACACACCTCAAAGCTCATATATTGATGCTACGCACACACAATTATTGTACAACACACACTTGAGCGTGTCATTAAATTCCACAGGCTCAGAAAAAGAGATGTGCATCTATTAATAGCTTTTTACAAGTACTTATTAACATGGATCCTGGCATTAAGATGAGACTCTTGGACTATTAATAGGATGTGCTCAAATCATTGCTGTCGCATTAAAGGTAAAGGGATTTTAAGTCCTAACCGAGCAGCCCTGGTTTATTATGCCTTATGTGAATAATAAAATAGATCCTTCCTCTGTCTCGCTCACTCTCTCTCTCTCTCTCTCTTTCCCTCAGCGAGTCTCTACATACATGGCTGAACTTGGCAGGGCACTTTGTTAGAACACTGAGTAGATTGCCTTGTATCGTGAATATTTAACTTTCTCTGCCAGACCAGAGCTAACATTGTTACACAGAGTTAAAGCTGAGGAATGATTATGCGAGGATGAGCTACCCATGTCTCTCGTTCTAGCCCAAACACACACACATACATACCTGAGAGGACTCAAGCAGAGACTTTGTCACACTAAAGCTACCAGTGTGGAAAATCAGAACCACTTAAGAGCAATATCCCCTGCTCCATTTGATTATATTTGTGTTCTTTTCACGTCAGTGACCATCGTCGTTTGAGAAGGCTCATTCAGTTTTGGCAAGATCTAATTAAGGTACACAACACAGCAGGTCACTGACATCGTTTTGATATATATATATATATATATATATATATATATATATATATATATATATATATATATATATATATATAAAATGAAGCCTGACTAGAGGTATTGTCAGCTTCAGCCCACATTACATGTATTTGAACCAATAGTACAATCGACTGAATGCACTGTACTTTTATTTTTCACAGCCTCAGTTTCATTACAGTGAAGAATGTAATATGGCAGTACCCTGGCTAAAGTCTGTTCACTGTGAATTTTATGTTGGATGCATGTGCACAATTGTTTATATATATATATTTATTATATATATATATTTGGAACTTCACCTGATCTGCAGAGGGCAGCAAGTATTCTTAGTATATGACTGTTTTTGTTTTTACCTGTTTTCAGTAGTCTTTATCATCTTTTCCATGTTTTCTTTTAGTAGTTTTTTGAAGGCAACAATAAAAAAGTAAAAAATAATAGTAATTCAAGTGTTGCCACCTAGTGCACTCACAAACTGAGTGCAGTCAATTTCTGTAGTGGTAAACAGGGATAGTTTACTTTCAGTAGCTAGTCCTATTGACTTCCATAGTATGGAGAAAAAAAATCTATACTATCCCTTTAAGTATACTTAAGCTTAAGCTTGGAAGCACACTTTTTTTCTTTTCTTTTCTTTTTTTCTTTTCTTTTTTCTTTTTTTTAAATCAGTGTTTCAAAGTGTGTTTAATAATTGCAATTATTTAGAGTGAGATTGAGATTACCAAAATTGTGTCCGATTGAAATAAAAACGGTGACTCATACTCAGAATTCATGCTCTACATTTAACCCATCCAGTGCACACACACAGCAGTGAACACACACACACCGTGAACACACACCCGGAGTAGTGGGCAGCTGCGGCGCCCGGGGAGCAGTTGGGGGTTCGGTGCCTTGCTCAAGGGCACCTCAGTCGTGGTATTAAAGGTGGAGAGAGCACTGTACATTCACTCCACACCACATACAGTTCAAACTCACAACCTTTGGATTATGAGTCAGAATCTCTAACCATTAGGCCACGACTTCCCTTACTATCTAAAGAGGGCGGCAGTATCATGCATACAAGCTTTGATTCCACCACGTCCTGTACTGCAGCTGCATTTCCATGTGTGGACAGGCAGAATTGCAGTGTTGACATGTTCGGTGGCGGCGTGGCTTTTCGCAGACAAAGGTTGGCTGTTTTTAATCTCAAAATAGCAAAGAGTCCTCCGTTCTTTAAAGCAGATCAAGAACTGTTGACCAACGGGGTAATGCATTATTCACAGGCCACATTTTCCTTCATATTCCACGCCACAACACCCCACCATCAGGAGAGGGCCGAGAGAACACCCGCAGGCGTCTCTGTTTACCCACAGTTCTTTCTGTTTACCCACAGTGCGTATGGCAGATGCTCCCCTTATAGTGCTAATAAATCCCTATCATACCACACACGGTAATTATCCGTTCATTTATAATGCATGTTCAGGGTTATATGTAAAGACATCAGGAAGGTGAGCAAGGAGGATCTTTTTAATAATTTTCAAGGACTTTCTCTTTTGCTTTTGCCTATTTTAGAAAGCATCTTTTGGATTTTCTTTTTAGGTTGCTTCTATGTGACAGTCCATAAACTTTTATTTGGTTTCTATAAGGACAAATATGAGCGAAATCTACTTCAAACTACCTTTTATTACTGCTATTTGAATAACTTCACCATCTCATAGACCTTCATTTTTTTATTATTATTTTTGTTTGTTTGTTTATTTGATTTACATAACAAACAGTTGCATTTCAAACTATAATTTCAGTCAGACTTGGTAATAATTATTTAGTAGTAGTAATACTGGTAGTAGTAATTATTATCATTATATTTTTTTTTCTTAATACAATTTAGTTTTTTTGTTCATTTTCATTTTATCTATTTCATTATTTTCGTTTTTTTATATATTTTTTTCAGTTTATTTATTTTTTATTTCAGTTTTACTATTTTAGGCTACCAAGTTCAGTGCACTAATATTACGCATCAATCATAATTTTCATTAATCATAATATTTCTTTTTATCCTTTAAGTTTAACTTATAGTTTTTGGTTAGTTTTCACTATCAGTGTTCGTTTCTTGTAGTGATGTGCTAGTTGATTTCATTTTAGATGTTAATTATTTATGACAGCATTAAACTTTCTGAAGTCATGAAAATATATTTTACATACAGTTAGATTTTTTTCAGTTACATTAGTTTTTTTTTTTTTTTTTTTCCGTTGACTTATTTGACATTTTATATAATTTTTGTGTTTACAGTTTAATCCAGAATAAATACACTTTAAACAGAACAGAATCTGCCTCACTTTTAAAAACATGGCAGAGTTGACATTTCTTTTAATCCTTCAAATATTAAATGATGTACTGTTACTCAGACAGAGACTGTAGCTCGACTATGGTAAAAACACCTAGACCATTATATTATTAGTAGAGATTCCCAATCAAGCTAGATTTTTCTGTAAAACTATTTCAAAGTTGTAAATTAATTGTTGAAAGAAATACAGTGTGTTTCTGCAGTGGTTATATTTGTGTGCTTAGCCCCTGTGTCTTGGATGTTGCTAATTGGCCACACAGTGATGCACCCCTCTAAAGAGACAGAAGGTGGGCCTCTCTACCCTTTCCTCCTCTCCTCTCCTTCCTCCAGACCTCATCCAGGGGGTCCCTCTTGAAATCCTCATCAAGCTTCCCCATTACATTCATTTAACGTGAGTAAGGCATCATGTCCCTTCCTGCACTGCAGTTGACCCTACCTGCTAAACTTTGCCAAAGAGTTAGTCTTAAATGTTATGGGTGTTATTAATGTGATTTGATGATGATTATGACTTTAATTTAATGACTAACCATGTAAGCTATTGAAACTGGCACGTGGCAGCGTGTGTTTTGAGCTTTTGGCTGGCGTTCTGATGTCAGAGATATTCCCTGTGGAAATGTCATCAAACTCAAGCCGGACAGAGATGCAGCCAGCTCTGGCTTGAGGGGAACACTAAAACACACGCAAATGTGCCCGGTCCCAGACACAAAGAGATGCCACTTTACACACTTACACACACACACTCCCACTTAAAGATCAATTCATGCAAACATACACTCCTCCATACTCGAGATGTGCCAGGGCATTCACACACATACATGCACCACATACACACAGACACTCACCCTAATTGGCCCACCAAGCATCTCTTAAAAAGCCTTTGAGAGAGGATGAGAGAGATAGAAAAGAAATGGAGGGAGGGAGGAAAGTAGTGGGGAGCTCAGTTTGTCGTTCTGGGGGTTAATTACAGATGCAGATGCGTGTTGCCACTTGCAACATCGCTGAATTCATTTCCATCCTCCCTGCCCTTCCCCTGTGCCCCTGGGGAGACGCCATTGCATGTGTGTGTGTGTTTGTGCATATGGTTGGGAGTCGGGATCTGCATAAAGATTCAGGAGAGAGTAAGGAGGAAGAAAAAAGGAAAGAGTGATTGAGGGGGAAGAAAGGTTTGTCGTTGCTGAGATATACTGTCTGCAGTAACAATGTTTCACATAGCAAACTAATTTAGTTTTTGTTATAATTATCTGTATATAAAAACAATAGAAGTATATGTTATGTTCCCATTTAGATAGGTGTGTGTGTGTGTGTGTGTGCTCTTGTTTTTGTGACATATCAGGACACAACTCTGTATAATGACATGGGTATGAGTCAAAAGTTCAGTTACACAAATGTATACTTTGTTGATAAAAAAAAAAAATCTAGTAAAAAAATTTATAATAATAATTACCCAAAAATGTAATTTCACATTATCATTTATTCACCCTGGTGTCATTCCAAACCTGTACATTGAAAATAAAGAAATAAAAATGAATAAAATAAATAAATCCTTAAAATGTTGGATTTACTTTTAAGTAATTTTCAAAAGAATCGACAAGTAACACACTTTGTAAACTGCACAATACTTTCAACTTTAAATTGTGTTCTCAGGACAGGGGTGCTCTCACAAGCCTAAGAGATCAGATTTCTTATTGGTGCAATTTTTTTTAGGTTGCAGTTTATGCAATTTTTATTTATCATTTATAATTACAGTTATTTAACATTTGCTTTACCTCTTACAATTGAGTTATTTCATAAACGGTTTGGTTCTAATTATTTTACTTTTTTTATCTGAAAAGCATATTTTAGGCTGGTTCCATTGTAACAACTTTCAATATTCAGTGAAGTTCAGTAGTACTTGACTGTGCCACTTTCCTTTCATTTGAAGTGTGTCCAGAGTGTATGCTGTATGTATGCAGTTGTGTGTGTTAGCAACACTGTCATGTTCTTTTAACAGATCTGATCTTGAGTGTGTATTGTCTCACTCCACTGGGATGCCAATGATTCCCACATTCCCCACATGCCTGCACACATATAATGACTGAATGTTTCACGCTTTGGCAGAGCTAAATGGAAGGGCTAGAACTGTAGGAGATGGATCACCCACAGATGGAGAAGAAATGACTGTCCTGCCCACACGGACCACAAACACTGGACATAGATGCACACACTCTTAAAGAGTGCCCTCCTTTACATCTTTTCTTCTAATAGAAAAATAGCAACATTGTATTGATTTACAGAATTAGGAATGTGGTAAAGGGTGTCTGAAAGGAGAAAATCACAAAATATCAATTGCATGGTGCATATTATGCACTGCAATATTTCAATTTTATTTTATTTCTTTTAAATGTGTTGTTTTACAGCATGGACAAGGAATTGTGTGACCCATTGCATGGTGCATATTAAGAGTTGCATTTTATCAATTTTTTTTTTCTGTAACAACAGTGTTTATCTTTTCTTTTTTTCTGATTTCTGAAGTTTCATCTGGAAATCCAGTGATCACCAAACATTTCTGAGCTGATTTCATGGGTTAAGGTGTGTGTTAATCTGGCTTTCCTGGGGCAGTGGCAACGCTGTGATTTGGGAGTTTATTCAAGACATAACTGCAAAAGGGCCATTTAAAACCTTTTTGCTGTGAACCTGTTTGTCAGCTGTGTGTATGTTTGTGTAGGTTTCCTCATCAGCTCGCTCTTCAAATGGATGGAGTGCTGTCCCCTGCGCTCCCAATCCTGGCTCCTTTGTCTTTGTGTTCCATATTTAATGGGATGGAACGAGTGTGGTGAGAAGGTACCTGAGGCTGCCGGCCGTGCCCACTGATGTCGAGTGTCTCCCTATCTCTCCATCCGTCTGTGGCTCTTTTAAGACAGACCTTGAGTGGGGGATCAAAGAGAGCCATTGATGTTTTCCTTGGAGTGGAGATTGAGGACCCAAGTGATGCCCCACATCACGTGGACCCATGCCACTCTGAAACCAACACTTGTGTATGTGTGTGTGTGTTTGCAGAGCACTAGAAACACTCTGCCATGCTCCGTGTCGAAAGCAACATGTATAGTCCAGATTAAGACTGAATAAATAAGGCTGTCATAATTCTAAACACTCCTATGTTCCTTTCTAACAGTGTCCTTTCTCTCACTCTCTTTTTCCTCTTGTCTGCTTTACTGAGAGGAAGTGAGTTTATTGGCAACTGCCAAACTACCTGGCAGATTTTATAGCTCATTCTCAATCACTTACTTGTAAAGATCCAGAACACATGTACCTTATTGATCACAAATCAATGATCAATTAAGCAAGCCATTTGTTCAATTAAGAGGCCACTGGCCCTTGCTGCTCAGATATTTGACTTGAGCAACTGCTGCAATGGATGGGCTTGCACCATTGATCTTAAGAAGACTCCATAGGGCTTTAAACGCTTTAAACATAAGTTAAACAAATTAGTTTTGAACCACAGAACAGGTGGTTAGCAGTAGTTACATATGTTTCTATTTGGATGAGAAATATTGGTCATACAATCAACAACAAATTGGACAATTCCTGCATAAATAATCAATGTCTTTCCACAAATATCATAGGGGAGTTGGGGGGAAATAGTGAGGTCAAAATTGGGTCTTATTCACTTATACATGCAAAAAATCTGATTCTCATGCAAAATGAGATGGACACCTAGACAGATGGATAGACAGATAAATAAACAGATAGAAGGATAAATGAATGGCTAAGTGGATATCAACAAATGGATGGATGGATGGATGGATGGATGGATGGATAGATAGATAGATAGATAGATAGATAGATAGATAGATAGATAGATAGATAGATAGATAGATAGATAGATAGATAGATAGATAGATAGATAGATAGATAGATAGATAGGACAGATGCTCAGTTGGATGGATAGACTGACATACGGAATAGATCGATAGAATGGATGGATGGAAACTCATAATTTTTGGTATAAAAACATGCACAGGTTTTATGAACAGTTATTGAATGTGCATTGTGGATCCAGGTGGATGCTGCACACTGGTGGTGGATGAGGAGATACCCCCTGACTATGTAAGCGCTTTGAGTGTCTAGAAAAGCGCTATATAAAATTAATTGTAACTTAAATGCAGTCATGGTACCTCCTTCGTTATGTTCTGCCTCGACAGATGGGGCGCTCTGTGATACTTTTCCCTCATTACACCCTCGTTTCTTCTTCCTAAAATGTGGATATTTTGTTTATTTAGGTCAAATAGTCAAATCTCTCAGAGCAGAGGAAGACCACTCGGCCCCTCCTTTATTTTCTCCCCATTAAACCATTCAGCAACAACAGGATCTGACAGAGCCAAGGGAAACAATCAGGGTGGGGTCACCAGCAATGTGACCCAAAAGAGGCGCGGGGAAACAGGGTCCCCAGCGAACTGCAACCCACTGTTATTCCATTCCACTGTCCTGCTAGCCTGCCCACAGCTTTGTTACGCCCAGGCACTGAGAGAATGGGGACACTTTAGCTCTCCGCTGTCCCACAAACTCTCTCCCTCTTACACTATGTCTCATGTCTAGGCTTTTCCTTACTGTCTTCTCATTCTTGACTTCCTTTTCCATATTCGTCTCTTCTCTGTGCTTCAGCTGATGGAGGGACATAAAAAGAATAAGTTGCTGAATGTCAGGAGCTCATTCCACTGTCTTTCGCTTTCTGTCTCTTTCCCTCTTCTTTCTTTCCTTCCTCCCCCTCCTGTCTATCAGTGATGTCTGGAGATTGACACAGTGTGTTTTGTGTGTGTGTGTGTGTGTGTTGATATGGCGAGAACAAGTGTGTGTGCCTGTGTGCTTGTCTAGTTTTTGTGAGGGACCATGGATAAAGTATGATGCGAGGGGAGAGAGAGCGACAGGCAGAGGGAGGGAGGCTGTCTGCATAAGTGACAGTTTGGAAGCTTCACACTTAGCTACCCCTGCGTTGTCTGTCTGCGTGCAGTGGCCGGGTTCCCACGTGAAAGTGTTCTCTCACTCTGGCACAGACCATCTGACCGTTAGTGCGGCCACGTCTTGCTCCTACACCAACTCAGCTGAGGGCATCCATTCGACCCATACTTACGATGAGACATTACAAACATACTGACGTTTGTGAGAGCTTCATAGTTTTCTTCCTTTCCGTGTATTTTCATAAAAAAAAGTGTAAAATAAACCTGAGGACATTATTAATGCAAAAAAAAATTATTTAGACACAAAGCAATGGTGAAAATACTGTAATGCATAAGCATCAGCTGGTGTATTGCTAAAGACACCAATGTTCAATAAAAACTTCAAGTTTGATTAATAATCATCAGAATAGAAATATCTTTTGACAAGTAATATGGGTCATTTGAACTGTTTCCATTAGTTAAGCATCATGGCAACTTGGTGTATATATTGAAAAATGTAATTTATTATTATGCTGTGATGTAAAGCTGAATTTTTAGCAGCCATTACTCCATGTTCAGTTTCACATGATCCTGCAGAAATCATTCTCATTCTAATATGCTGATTTGCTGCTCAAGAAACATTTCAGATTGTTATCAGTTTTGCTCCTTTCATGTGTAAAGCACATAAAGAAAGATATATATGCATGGGAATGCTATTTTAAAATAAATGTTAATAGTAAGGAGTATTACTGGATTCGTTCAGCTTGTAATTGCCTGTAAAAATCTATTTCATTTGCAGGTCTAAATTAATTTATAGAAAGTTAACATTTTAATTTTTGCATTGGACATGCAATAGAGTACAATTCATTCAGTTTCAGTAGTATTTTAATACAAATTCCTCAGAATAAAATTTTTGTATATAAATGAAGTAAAATTACTCAAGTACTTTCCATCTGTGGCAGTCAGCGTTTTACAAACCTCAGTATTTCATGTGTACTCATGTTTTATTGTCTGTAGACAAGGCTGAAGCTGAGCAGGAACTGGCAAAGACACAGCAACACTTTCCTGACCCTCAACTCCATTCATTATAATATGACTGTGTTGCAAAGACTTTGTGCAGTACATTATGATGATGGTAGATTAGAGTTAAAAAAAAATCCAAATCAGATGAGCAGAGGAGAGAAAAGGGGAATTGCATTCCAGGGTAATGTGCCCTGCTGGGCTGGCATGAGGAGAGGGAGAGAGAGTGTAAAGATGGTGGGGGAAGGTTTGGGGGTTATGGGCCCCGCAGACGAAGCTGTGGGGACAGATGGTGTCCCTCGCAGGCGCTGAGAGAGTCCTGGTTTTTCACCTGCAACCCCATGGGAAAAAACGGCCTCGTGCACACATGCAGCCTGCTGTAGGCTGGCTTTTGGAATTCTCCACCTCAAATGAAGCGAACAGAGAGAGAAATAGAGGAAAGAGAGATGATGATTGAAGGGAAAATGCACTGTCAAAATGAACATATTATCATGATACCTTCTAGCCTTTAAAAGTATCAACAAGTAGCTTGTAAATACCATGCAATTTAAATATAGCAATAATGCTTTTACTATCAGAATTCATATTTCGTTTAAGTCTATAAATTCTCTGTAGACTATATTTAGTAGATGGAATTCCATTAAAACCAAAGAAAGGCATCTGTGTATCTCTCTTTTTAAAACCAATCAGTCATTAGGCCATCATTCATCCATTTCCATCCTCGTTGATTGGTTTTAGTTTCTTCCGTCATGCAGCTCTTGTCACCTTTCCACCTCTCATCCCACCCTCCTTTGGGCCCTGACTGTTGGATCATGCAGATGGTGTTTTTGAGGGTTGTGAATGAGGTCACCTGGGGTCATGACAAAGAGACAATACCTCGGCTATTCACTCCTCGCTCCAGCAGAGCTAGCTAAAGGAGAGTGAAAGTAAACAAAGAGCCACGTCCAGGAGAGAAAGAGAGAGTGTGTGAGAGACTCCCAGGGTCAGAGCGGGGTTTTAAGGGACTCTTGTGCTGTACTGCTGGCATTCAGCCCTCAACCTATTAGGGTTCAGTGAGTTTAGACATATTTAAGACTATAACCTTGTAAATTTCATTCAAAAAATAAATAATAAATAAAAATAAATGAATAAATGCTTTTTGTAGTCTATTTTTTCTGCTGCAAATCTACAGATCCAGTTAAGATTTGAAAAAGTTCAAGAATGTTTACTAGAATAACTAGATTCTAGTCTTTTTTCCTAGCCAAGTCTTGCTGAAAAATACAGTAACTGTAATATTATGGACTAACTGATTTTTTTATTCTTTATATATTTGAAATGTAAATTTCTGTAGGATCACATGATCCTACAGAAATAATTATAATATGCTGATATGGCATTCTAGAAAACTGATTATTAATTATTATGTTATTACAATCAACAGTGGCGGTTCTACATTGAAATACACCCTGGGCGAGACCCCTTTCGAGCACCCCCGACCCCCCCCCACTGTGAGGGCCAGTGAGCAGGGTCGGTTGACAGAGGCTCATCCTCACCAGTGGGACTAAGTGGGGGTTCAGATCCAGGCATTTCTATCAGACGGCATATTGGCATATTACTCAAAACACATAGCAGTGAAAAAACACAGTCCTATTCATAAATTATCAGAAATATTAAAGTTACATTAAATTGCAGTTGTCCAGTTGTCTTGTAGCCCACACACACAAACACACACGATATGCACACCTGAAAGCTCATGCTGGGGAGAAGTAGAGTAAAAGAGGTCTTCATCCTCAATATCAGATATTTGTGGAGACATGTGTAGCGGAGGAGGTGGTTGGCTCATCCTGACCAGTGGCAGAGGATGCTCCAAAATATTTTAGAAGTGCCCCTGAAATTGCAATTGAACTGCATTTGAAATCAAAAGACCATAGGATAATGTTTTATAAAGCTAAAACAGCCTGGGGTCAAATTGACTCAAAACATAATAGAAGGGTTACATAAACATGCTCTTACACACTAAATGTCTGTCATTACACGCTATATCCTCCTAGACCCGGAAAAAAACATTTATTTATTTTATTTTTTCCCCCCATGTCATCACATTGTTTAGAGCATAGAAACAAATAGTAAAAAAAAAAATATATATATATATATATATATATATATATATATTGAAAAATTTTATTTTATTCATGTTATGCTATGGTCGCTGGGATTCAGTTGTTTAAAAAATAAAATGACTTTAAATCATATGTATAGGCAAAAACAATGGGATTTTATTTTTTAATCACCAAAAACTTTTTGGGTTTCAGGATATTTTTCAACCAAAATTTGTATATTAATCTAACTTTCATGGAGGTACCATTACCCATTAGGTTACTGCCTCAAATTATACACATGACACACTTTCAGTTATGACTTGTAAAACTATACTTAGGAAACTATACTTAGCATACTGTGTAGCAAATAAATAGCAAATGTTCGTCTTTAACCTACAGATTTGAAAATGCCGTTGGTTATTTACAGGGCCTAACGTTAGAAAAATGATGGAAATGATAACTGTACTTGTAACAGTTTTATTGCAAAGCACAATATTATAAATTAGATCTCGTGATTGAGTTGAAACCAAATAATTGTTGTACAAGAATAGCAAGCATCATAGTAAAAAGGCTAACAAAGAGTTATACCCACCACCAATTAACATTAGCCCTTCATTCATGAAATGGATACTGTAATCATACAGAGACAAGTTGCATACCTTTATCTTTTGCTTGTTTCTCCTCTTCTTGTCTTTTTTTTTCGAAATTGGGCACCTGATGGCTCTGATCTTTTCTTCTCCATCTCTGTTTATTAGGCACTCGACAATCAACAGATTTCCCATCCCCCCAACTGTCACTCAGGACCAGAAGTCAAGACTAAACCAATTCACCTTGATGACCGCATAATCGTTTTGTATTACCTAGTTTCATTTGCAGAACTATAGGCCTGTATTATAACATTATGAATGAAATGTGCGTTATTTGGAAGAAAGTCGAGGTGTGTGACTGACTTTAGCCTATTATTAATTATATTACTAGTGTGGATCCCCCGTCCCGTCCACCCCCGCCCTGTCCGTGCCATTTGAGAGAGACCCAGAGGTGAAGTGTCGCACGCGGGGCAGGGGCAAGCAGGGGCGCCGTCCGGCAGCTGCAGGGAGCGCCGATTTGCCAATTCCACACACAGTGAAATTATATAAATGATGAAAAACCGCTTCGCGACACAGAGGATTTTTTGTTTATCTGCTCGTGCTGCCGCCCCCAATGTGTCACGAAAAAATGACGCCCCGGGCGGGTGCCCGGTTCGCCCGTGCCTAAAACCGCTACTGACAATCAATGTTGAAAAAAGTTGTGATGCTTAATATGTTTATGAAAACCATGACACATATTTCTCAGGATAGGGCATTTAAATGAAAAGAAGTATTTCGTAACAGTATAAATATCTTTAATGTCACTTTTAATCAGATTAACAGATCCTTGTTGATTAATAGAAGCCTATTAATTTCTTTTAAAAGAAGTCATCTTCTGAACAATAGTTTACATTAATCATCAGAAACACTGGGGTCCAAAAGTCTGAAGCCACACTGAAATTCTGGGAATTAAAATGCAATTTAAACCTGGAAATAAACAGAAAGAAAAATGTAAAACAGAAATATTTAGAATTTTCTCTATGTTCTTTTTCTATACATTTGAGCAAATTTGTGAGATTTATTATGCGACTCCTGTTGTTCTTGCTTCAGTTGAGGCTCATAGATCATTGTTTTATTACATACAACATTCAAGGTTTCTGTAGAGTTTTATTGAGGTTTTAAACAAACCAATCAAAATCCACAATATTTTTTTAGCAGAATAATCAAGAAACCACTCAAAGAATGTCTTCCCAGCAGAAGTTTCGGAGCTTAAGCGATCTGTAGTAAGAACTCAGGCAGGGAACATTTGGCATGCAGGCATACATGTGCTTTATTGATCTTATCGTCTGGAGGCCCCACAGATCGATTGAGATGATCAGCAGTTCTATTGATTTCTCTCATCTTCTGGTCGGCATGACACCTGTTCCTGCTGGCACGCTCCATAAACCCTCACTCAAGCAGTTAGTACTTATTACAGATGTAAAAAGACTAATAAAGGAAGCGATTTATGGACATATCCACTGCTTTTCTGTCATCTTCATTGTGTGTCACACTTGAATTGTTGAAATGAACAATAGTTTACATTAATCATCAGAAACACTGGGGTCCAAAAGTCTGAAGCCACACTGAAATTCTGGGAATTAAAATGCAATTTAAACCTGGAAATAAACAGAAAGAAAAATGTAAAACAGAAATATTTAGAATTTTCTCTATGTTCTTTTTCTATACATTTGAGCAAATTTGTGAGATTTATTATGCGACTCCTGTTGTTCTTGCTTCAGTTGAGGCTCATAGATCATTCTCAAATCATGATGCAGCACATAACCATCAGGTTTTACACAACTCATGGTATTCACGCTAAATTTCTTAGACATTTAAGGTAGAATTGACCATTCAGCAAGGACTAGCAGCTGTTTTTTTATATGTTGTTTTATTACATACAACATTCAAGGTTTCTGTAGAGTTTTATTGAGGTTTTAAACAAACCAATCAAAATCCACAATATTTTTTTAGCAGAATAATCAAGAAACCACTCAAAGAATGTCTTCCCAGCAGAAGTTTCGGAGCTTAAGCGATCTGTAGTAAGAACTCAGGCAGGGAACATTTGGCATGCAGGCATACATGTGCTTTATTGATCTTATCGTCTGGAGGCCCCACAGATCGATTGAGATGATCAGCAGTTCTATTGATTTCTCTCATCTTCTGGTCGGCATGACACCTGTTCCTGCTGGCACGCTCCATAAACCCTCACTCAAGCAGTTAGTACTTATTACAGATGTAAAAAGACTAATAAAGGAAGCGATTTATGGACATATCCACTGCTTTTCTGTCATCTTCATTGTGTGTCACACTTGAATTGTTGAAATGCAGTGCTCATAATATGGTTTTAGAAGCATTTGATGAGAAATATTTAAATTTGTATTGAAATCTCTGACTTCTGAGACATTGTTGATATCAGTGAGGCTGAAACTCAGGATGAGGCATGTGAGATAAAAGTGTCTTTCTCTGTTGTAATATGTAAGAAGAATGCAATTTATGCACAAGTTTCCAGTTGCTCTCCATTTTATCTTGTTGCTGTCTAAGAGATTTTAGATCACTGATCATTTGGTTTTAGAATAATTTGATGAGAAAGATTTGAAGTTACAGTTAGAAAGAAGGCCATTCATGCAAACATCTCCATTTGCTGTCCATTTGATACTATTGAGAGACTTTATTGAGAGTTTTGATCATTTGGTTTTAGAATAATTTGATGAGAAAAGTTTGAGGTTGTATTGAAATCTCTGACTTCGGTATCTTAGAAGATCTGAGATATTGTTTATATTTTTTCTGAACCTCAGTATGGGAAACATGCAGGAAGATTTATGCAAATATCTCTGTTTGCTCTCTATTTGCTATCTCATTGCTGCCTATATAAACATTCAAGATATTATTAATGAGATAAAATGTATTTCTTCCTATGGGTGCCAAATCTGTAACTTAATTTATTTATTTTTTACTACACATAATTTAGCATTTGTTTAACTATCTGTTGTTTCTTTAAACAAATAAGTATTTGATGAGGTGCAGAAGTGGAAGTAGAAAATGTAACAGCCCATGGTCCCATAGAGGAGACATGTCAGAGAAGGGGTGGTATGCTCATTTAAACGAGACAGACTCTGTTATGCTAATCCATTTTTTGTGCTTTCCATCTCCACCGTTCCTTCCCTTGCCCCGTCTTCTGACCGGCTGTATCAATAGCTTGGGAACTGCCCGCTGCCCATGAATGATGACCACCCTCTCAGACACCCGTACCCCCCTCCTTCACCCTCTCAGCCTGCCCTACTCCACCTCCTTAACCCCAAAACCTCCTTTTTCCATCTGGACTTTGATTGACAGGTGCTGGGAAGCAGGAGAGGAGCCGAGGTTCACAGATCATTAGGAAGAGAGGGAAATCTGTGTGTTTTTGTGTGTACGTGTGTGTGTCGGGGTGGGGAAGCATTAATCCTCACAGTGACACCCCGACACCCCCATCTTCGCCCCTTTCAGGCCCAAATCCTTAGCCATGGGGGTCATTGAGTCTAAGGGGAAATTTCACAATTTAGAGGCTAATCTGTCTGATCCATCGCAGTTGGATGAAGAATGATTTTGTTCATTCTTCATCCAGTTGGCCAGTCGTTGAGATACTCTCCAGTTCTTCAGTCCTCACCAGTTTTTGTAAACTCAATTATTCAGTGTTAATAGTAGTGATAAACTAAATGTTTTAAATACTCAATACACAAGTTATATTTTTATCATCAATCAATTTCTTTACATTTCTTTCACGCTTTTTCATTTGAACTAAGTGATTGCTTGTTCCACAACTAGATATATTTTAACATTGTAAACAGTTGTATACTAATGTAAACTAATTAAATATGATTATTTAAATACAAATAAATAGATGCAAATGGTTAACAATAAAATGTGCCATTTGTTTTGAGTACAGAAATCTTACCCGTTGAATTTATGTATGACAAATATGCATCATATTAAGATTATAATCATATGAAAATAATATGAAAATAATAATAATAATAATAAACAAACTAACCATGTAGATTTTATACAGTATGGATATAGGCCTTTTGCATTTGTTTGTTTGTTTTCTGAGAGATTACAAATCTGTTTAGCACTTATTGTTAAGAAATGTAAACAATACTCATTACATTTATTCTTCTTTTTTTTTTCCAAATGAGGCGTGTATTTTCCCTCCAGTTATAATGAATGGAGAACTTGATTTTAAGTATTCTGAAGCCATATGATAGCTTTGTGATTTTCAATAATTAATTTTGTGAACTGCATCAATCAATTCAAGATGTGAATCAAAAGAATGATTCATACACAAATCAAATATTGTGCTTTTCTTATGTCAATATTTTCAGCAAATAACAACTTAGACTTTTTAGAAAACTTTAAATAGTTATTTCACTTTTATGATTCTTTCGTGATATTTTAAAACATAACTTTTTTACAACTTTAAAGCTCCATTTTCATTCATTGTAAGTGAATAGAAAAGAGCGTCCGGTGCATTGTGCCTTCCGCAGGAAAAAATAAAAATAAAAAATCATACAGGTTTAGAATATAGTGAGTAAATAATAACAGAATTTATATTTTCATGTGTTCATTTTCTTTTTCTTTCTGTTTGATGTCACTGTACTGTACATGCCTGTGGGTCTAATAATACCATTCTTCTTAAAAATATTTGCTGTGCATATCGACAGTGTGTTAACACTGATTCAATTGTTTGTGGATGCAATTGAGTGGGTAGCCATACTGCCTGTCTGAGTCAATCTAGAGCAGTTGTTACACATATAATCCCACTTTCTCTTGGTTTCCCTCTTTCTCCAGGGTGACAGTGTGTCTGGAGTTGGCGCAGGCAGGGAGACAGTAATTGAGAGCTACTCAGAGTGGAGTGTTGGGACTCTGTTAATGGAAGCTGCTCCATAGTCAGCAGACCTCCACATCCACCGCCCAGAACTCCATAATGATTCCACCTGAGACAGAGAGACAGAGAGAGAGGGAGAGAGGGAGCAAATACAGCCCAGACTGCTCTGTGCCCTGACCTTTTAATCTGTCCTTCAACCTGCCCCATTTTCCCCTCGCCCTCTCTTCCTGTGTCTTTCTGTACCACCTGTCTTTTACAATCTGGCCATTTAGATTTTTTTCTTTAACAGTCATGAATAGTCACAACTGTGCATTTAAAAACACTGGGACTGCTGAACTGAGAGGGGTTTCTGTTTTTTTTTTTTACTGATCAGCTGGATCAATGGCATCAGAAATCTATGTAAGGCCCAGATCTGCCGCTCATCCTCTGGTTGGCTGGCCCTGTGATTGGCAGAGGATGAGCTTGGAAGGAGGACACATTTGCAGGCTGCAGGGTTGTATAGGATGAATCCAGCTGTGGCTCTGCAGACCTGCTGCCAATACTGAATGGGGTTACCCTCCTGCTCTCAGCGCTCTCCAGAGGATATCAGAGGAGAGTGCATTGACAGAACAGTCAGCTTAAAAAGATCTAAGATGTGAGGGAGAGACAAATGGTCTGTCCCAAAACCACCAGGTGAACAGCAATTTAAATCAACATAGATTCACTTTTTATACAGTGTATATATTCCACTATGTGTGTGTGTGTGTGTGTGTGTGTGTGTGTGTGTGTGTACAGTACAGTTGTTTAAACATTTTTTAAAGAAGTCCTTATACTCACCAAGGCTGCATTTAATAAAAGTAAAACCATGATACTGTGAGATGTTATTACTGTTTAAAATAGCTGTTTTCTATTTTACATTTTAATATATATAAAAAAAGAAATATCATTACTTATTATTATTAATATTTTTATTGAATTCTCAGCAGCCATTGCCCCAGTCCTCAGGGTTACATCATCTATCAAAAATAATTGTAATATTCTGAATTGTTGCTCACAAAACACTTACTTTTACTACCAATGGGGAATTTTTATTTATTTATTTATTTATTTTTTTTACTTTTTTTTTTTTGGTTCCTCACAATTCCGATTTATGTATTTATTGTAATTTTTTTTTTTTTGGGGGGGGGGGATAAAAGGTAAGAATTATGAGATATAAACAGTATGAAAATGTCAAATTGTAAGAAAAGCCTACCTTTTGTTTTTTATTCCATAATTTAATGCATTCTTGCTGAATAACATTCTTAATTTTTCTTTCCAAAAAATAAATAAAATAAAAACCACAGTAATGTTGCAATATACAGGATTTATCCCTTGTTAAACATACGAGTCTTCAAGCCGTGAAATTTATAAGTTAAATTAGATATCATCATTTGTTTTCTTTTATAAAATATATATTTTGAAGATAGTGGAAACGATCGTTTTGAGAACATGGTTGAGATCGCAAAAATGAGCCAGATGCTGAATAAGTGCGCTCCGACTATGACAGTGATGGTAAATATATCTGCTCAAATTGAACCCTTCCAGGTTTAAAAAGTTAACAGAATATGCTTTATTTTGGGGGTTCTATCTGCATTTGATCTGTTCCAAAAATCCCCATTTTCAAATTTGAGAGGGTTTCAATATTGTACATTTAGAGTCTCATTTCATGCATGAAAGAAAAACTATTGCTATGTGGAATGCAAAATATTTGAAGCTCAATATCTCAAAACCACTCAGAATTTAGATAGAACCCTACAATTCCAAGGCGGCAATGTGTTAAATAAGACAAACATGCTAAATGTGCAATTTTTGCAATATCTCAAAAACCAGGAATAGGAGAAACTGTTGTAATTTGCTTAGCAGCATGCCATGATCTTGCTTATGTGGGCAGTAGAGAGCATGGCAGCTCACAGGCTTGAGGAACAACAGAGAAAACATTTGAGTGTAATAGAAAAGGAGAGAGCAAGAAGACTGGATGCGGAATTGCTGAAGCGAGGGAAGCAAGTGAGCAGCAATATATCCCAGAGAGGGACGGACGTTAAGGGAACAAGAGGGCAGAAGAGAACAGAAAGGGAGGGAAGGGAGAGCATGATGAGCGATGGGAGTAAGGAGGTCGGCACAAGCAGCGGCAGGCGGTGGAACTGCTCTAATTGATCTCTGGGTGATGCAAGGGGCCGCCTCTCAGGGACCAGGCAAAGGGAGTGGAAGATGGTGCGGAGGGTCATTAGAATGCAAATCCAGGCCTCGCTCTTCCTGCAGCCGCGTCCGACAGGTACAATACAATGCAGGGAGGAGGAGAGGGAAGAGTTGGAGGAGGCTCTCTAGAGGTGCAGCTGGACTGATCTTATAAAAGATTGCAGATTGAATGCATATACTCACTGCCCCCTGTGTTAATGTCTCTTTTATTGGTCCTCATTGTTGCTCCTGTTTTTAAGACAAAGGGGAAGGATATCCATGGCAGGGGTGAGCGGCAAGGGTAGGAGGTGGATGGGTGGGAGGGAAGAGGCCCAGCCGATCGGGGTATCATTTTTTATTCGCCCTAATTGACGTGAACAGTTCTTTTGACCCTAATTAGCGGTCTGTAATCTCTCATTTGCATATCACAAAGGCAACACTATTTGCATCTTTGTAAACGAGAAGGGCCTTGCATCTGCATGCAATCCCCTGTTTCCTTTTCTCTCTATTTGTCTCCTCCTCCCTCTCTCTTTCAGCTGTACTTCGTGCCAGACAGGGGTGGTGTACATTGAACTACATAAGCGCTTGGCACTGACTGCCAGTGTTATTGGCACCATCTCTGACAGAGAGATAGATACAGACAGAGCGTGAACGACAGAGGAAGAGACGGAGAGAGACAGTAAAACAAAGTTCTAGTAATGACAGCATGACACTTTCTCTGAAAGAGAGAAAAAGAGGCAGAAAGACATATTGAGAAAGTGACAGAGACAGTTAAATGGGAAAAAAGAGAAGACGTTGGTTGGCTTGTGTTTAATATGGGATTTACATTGACTGACTGATCTGTCAGTCTTAATTCCCACACCAGGATGTACCATGATTTCTTTAAAGGAATAATTCCATGGAAATTAACATTCTGTCACCATTCACTCACTTATCAGTGAAAGATGTGTTAAGATGACACTTTGTAGTCTGTACGATGCTATTCTGAAGTAATATGTTAGTTTTGTTTGATTAAAAGGTCAAAATTGAATAACAAATCTCTAAAATCAAATTTTACACGTGAGTATATATAAATATCACATGCCAATACATCTTACATCAGGTTTGACTTCAGTTATGCCAAATGTAATTGTTCTTGTGATGGTTTGTTCATGATCATAATGCTCAAAATGTGAATATGGTAATATTCATAGGGATTCAGTATCTCACCATCACTGATTGATCAAAAAACATGGATATTTTGAAGAATGTTGACATCCAAACAGTTTTGGTGAACTGTATATATACATATATATATAACCAAAATGTATTTTATTATGAAGGGAACGTTTTACAGTTTTGAAACAACAAAGGGTGAATAAAGCCTGACAGTTTTGTGGTGAACAATCCATAAATAGCAGTTGTACAGTTTTTTCAGTTTAAATGTAAATGATGAAAGAGTTTTAATTTAGGGTGAATAGTTTCTTTAAGATCCCAATTTGATAGCTCAGAATTTGATAGCTCAGGGATATAATATTTGGACTTAATTGCTTTTCTACCTTTTTCTTCCCCCATTTTCTTCGCACTCTCCAAAAGTAAATATTTTCCAAAAACCCAATTTTTAAAAAAGGACTTTTTGATGTCCTTAAGTAAGCAGTCAATTGAATCTAATGAATGAGGAAACGCAGAACATTCATTGTTACAGTCGGGATCGACTAGCAAAGGTGCTACCATGTACGTGTATTCTTAGCACAGTACAGCTCCTGTAGCTCAAACTTTAACATTCAACAAATATACTTTGCCTTCTTAATGTCTGAATCGTACGATCCAAAAATAAAATCACCTGAGAAGTAGAACCTAGTGCTCAAAATGGCTAACAACTGCTATGCTAGTGTTCAGAACAAGACCAACAACTGCTTAAGAGACAGATACCTTTAAAACCCCCGCCTGCATGCCAGCTCTGACAGAGCCCTTTTTAAAAAAGTCTCGTCGGGCACTTCTCATCCCCTTGTCATGGCTGACCCTTCGAACGCCTGCCTCAATTACTATGGAAATGGGGGCTAATTGAATGGTCGGTGTGAAATAGGGAAGACAACATTGCCTACATTATGATAAGGAGCATAGACAATAGGTGAGCCATCTCACTGGGGATACTTGGCTTAGCAGCGGATTGAACACGGCTCTCACTTATCTCTCCTGGGGTACAGGTATTCCAAGGACTGCGCCGTAAACCCTGGTGTTAGCATTAGCGAGGCCACATGACCGCAAGGTTTGCCAGTGGTAGGGCATATCTTTTTGTATTGGTGGCTCACTATCAATATCCTAAGGATATAAAGGCTATTATGTGGTAGTGATTTTTGCATATGCTCCTCACGTTGGGATGCCCTTTTGTGCTAACTGCTGCATATCTGCATGGATTAGCCGCAGAGGCATATACACAACATATGCTGGCAGTTTGTTAGGAACTAAGTCTTCAAAAGATGGGACTAACCTTAAACACCTTACTTTTAACATATGGAGGAAGTCGTTTTACAATGCATTTCTTTTTCATATGGGGATTATTGCATTTTTAAGAGGGCTGTAACTGACCTTATTGGCACCAGGCGCTTGAAGTGTTTAGAACAAGGGGTCTGGGAACAAGTATACCTTTTCAGCTCATGAAGGAAGGAGAAAAGAGCAGGGAAAGCTCCACTTTGATTTTGTTTGTGCTTTGGAAGAAAGTGGCATCGCCTTTGTAATTAGCCCTAATAACCTGCATGTGCATGTGTGTGTGTTTGTGATGAGAGAGAATGAGGAAGAATGAGAAAACGTAAGCGAAAACACAAACATGTTTCAAGTGTTAAAGAATGTTAAATCAAGCTAGTGGGGTGAGTTCAGTTCTCGCATGAGCTACCAGATTTGGACTGTTAATTCAGAAAGACATGCAAAATTTTGTAGCAGAAATGCTCTTGTGTGCGTATAAAAATACATTTTACTGACTCGCTGAAAGTTTTTGTTTTCTGGATCAAGTATTGGCATTTTTAAGAAGTGTGATTCTTCAGGTTTTTCCATTTAATATCGCAGTGAATTGTGATTTTGTTTGCTTTTTTAAAATTTGGGCATAGGGAAAAGTTGAATCATATTTGCAAAAACACATTTTTGTGACATGACAGATTTATTCCCACATCATGTACATTAAATAATAAAGACAACAGGTTACACAGACTTATACTGAATTTGTAATATAGTGTATATATTTACTCAAAATACTTATTTTTATAAAAAAGAAATTCTAGCTAACTTTTCTAGTTAGAGGTTTTCTTGCATAATTAATTTTATTATTCATAAACAGTTTTGATATGTATCTTATATAAGATCTTATTAAATATTAAATAGTATATTTAATGTTAAATGTGGATTGTAAATGTACATTTTTAAATCTTTTAACAATTTCGTTCGAGTATCTTTTGGACTAGATTTTTCAGACTTACTGTAATAATTTAATTTAAGCATAATTTCTTAGTACTTTTAACACCAGCTACTGTAACTCCAGACATTCTGATCAGCACTAAGGGCTCCTGTTTTCCATTTTAAATCCCTGTTTGTCCTTTTTAATGTGTTTTAGCAATGTGTAAAATGGACTTTATCTGACTACGTCACTTTATCAACCCGCCACCCACCACCCTGAAAGCTGGATGAGAAGCAAAAATGGTGAGAGATAGACATCTGAAGATGTTTCCTCATGATGCCTGGTCATCCCCGACCTCTCTCCCTTATTTTCTTTTCCTCTCTGCCAGGATGTTCTGTTCTTTTTGCCCATCTCTTTCACGGTTCTACCCCACTGCGGGCCCGCTCGAGCCCCCTGCCTCTGCCCCATATTGGATCTCAGTGGGCATTTGGTGTTTTTAGATGAATAGGCAAATGAGAAGAGAGACCTCTGCGAATGCGGTGGGGGAGTCCAAGGAAAGCTGTGGCCATGTTGGAGTTGATTCCGAGGTGATTGGGTCAGTGGGCAAAAACAACCCACTTCACATTTTAAAACATTTCAGGGGTGGTTAAGTGCCCTGGAGACAGGGCGAATTTCAATATGGCATCCCGTCAGGTTCGTATGTGCACATGTGCTCCGCCGGGCACTGGCCTGTGAGAAAAGAGCCTTCGACGGCCTCCTCCTTCTTTGCAAAATCCAATTCCAACTTTTCAAATTGCTTATTGCTCTGTGTTTTCCCTCCTCCTGGGTGTGTGTTTATGTATGTGGTGAGTTTGGCAGTGTATTTTGTCTCGTCAAAGGCTCCTTCGTAGCTCCCATTTGCCTGCCGAAGATCACCTACAACATCCTCACTTTTATGCACCATGCGTGGGCATATGCATGCCAAGACACTGTGATGGTAAGATGTAACTAAGACACAAACACACACACATGCACACACACACAAACACACAATCATGAAATCGCATCCACACACAGAGCAAAAGGTAATGACTGAGGAAGAGCGCATTACAAAGGTGAGGGAAAAAGAAAGATGCTTCAGAAAAGCGGTAGGTTAATGAACTTGTGTTTGATGCTTGACTCCCAATGCCTCATTGGAGGTCTGTTAGAGTAAATACTCAGCAGAGAGGAGAGTAGATTGGCAATTTGAATAAGGGAACTCTGCTGGGACTCTACAGCTGAAATAGTGCCTGTGTCCTTTAATATGACCTGCAAAAAATAGACTTTAAACTTCTGTCTTAGGGGTCCATTTTTATTAAATAAATAAATAAATAAATAAGTAAATAATTTAGGGGTCAACAAGGAAACAAGGAAACCAATGTGCGTGTGTGTGTGTGTGTGTGTGTGTGTGTGCTCTTGTTTTTGTGGCATATCAGGACACAACTCTGTATAATGACATGGGTATGACACAGGTATTACAAGGAGAGGGTGACTTATGAGGACATAACCCATGTCCCCATTTTTCAATATAAATCATATATAATGAGTTTTTTTTTGTTTTTGTTTTTTTGAGAAAGTAAAACTGCACAAAGTTTCCTGTGAGGGTTAGGGTTAGGTGTAGGGTTGGTGAAGGGCGATAGAATATACAGTTAAACAGTATAAAAACCATTACGCCTATATGTCCCCACTTTTCACAAAAATGTGTGTGTGTGTGTGTGTGTGTGTGTGTACATCAATTTAATGCAGGCTCTAATTTTGTTAAATTTAGCAAAAAGTGTGAAAAAAAAATTATTTAATTGTGTGAAATGTTATTTCCAGTACATAATGTTACATTAAAAAATAAATCCAAAAAATCAGTTGGCAAATAAGGCTAGTGAAAGAAAGAAAACAGGGTGCAAGAGGTGATCAAGTAAAACAGAGACAGAGGAAGAAAAATAAAACAAAGAGGTAATGTGTGACACTCTGTGTTCTTGTGTGCCCACCGAGTTTTGGGATGTGAAACAAGGGTCTCCAATCAAGCAGGCTGAAATATTTATGCCTTCTAAACAACAAGGGTGCGACGGTTCAGCACACCCATCACCACTGTCTCCACCCGAAGAAAAAGTTGAAATATTAATGGACTAAGTAAATTAAAGCTGAAGAATCACACACACACACACACAGAAGAGTTTGATTTTCCCCAGTATATTTTCATTGTTCATGGTTGGGTTTATGTATCAGTTAAAGGGTAGGAAAGAAGAACAGAGTGGATCCAGTGGTGCATTGTGGGTAATGTGACTGGTAGACTAAAATATAGGGATAAAAGAAAGACACATGCTCAATGTCCTGGATCAATGACTTAATGAAAGTAAACAAAATCCCAGAAGAAAGAACTGAAGAGCTATATATAAAAAAGAAAGAAAGATCAGGGATGGACCGACAGACTATAAGGCAGAAAAAAGATTTAAAAAGGAAGAATGAGCGCTGATGAGATCAGGGTGACACTGTTCTGTGATAAGGTGGGTGGACTAAGATAGAGGCTAGTTTGCATGTATCTCCATATGCAGGCTGTTTATGATGATAGCGGCTCTTTCTTCAGAGCCACAGAAAGCACTGCATCTTTGCATGTACAAACAGTCCTTGACCCCAACGACAGCCCCTTGACCCACTACAGTTACACAGACCGGCTCAAAGCTACATGCAAACACACATGCACATACAAATAGATATACTGAATAGCATCATAGGACATATACATGTGCTAAGGATTGTGCTGTTATCGACAGTGTGTCATTAAAAACATTCATAATGCAGACAAAACTCTTGAGGGCTTTATTGTTTTTATACGTTTTATGTTAAATACACAAGGGGGCATGTATCTTACTAACAAGTAAACTAGCAAATAAAGCACCAGAGATAATTACTTTGGCGCTACTCTTTGGAATACTTCTGGGGCTTTTTGGCCAATTTATTATTATAATATAATGACATTTTTTTTTACAACATTTGACAAAATTCTAAATTTTTCTATTTTAATATATTTAAAAATGTAATTTGTTTGTGTGTTATCAAAGCTGAATTTTCAGCAGCCATAACTCCAGTCTTCAATATCACATGATCCTTCAGAAATGTTCTAATATGCTAAGTTTTTATCGGTGCTGAAAATGTTTCTGAACTAATAGACTGGACTAATAGCTTCTGAAAGTTCAGCTTTGCCATGACAGTAATAAATGACATTCAAACAAAATGTTTTCAAATATATATATATCTATATACTGTAATAATATTTCACAATATTACTGTGTTTACTCTGTTTGATTTCTCATGATTATATGTTGTTGATTTTTCATTATGAGTGTAATGTAAATGTAAAAATAGGAATATTTTAATTGATCAGTTTCATGGTACATATCAAACTGTCATGGTATTTCTATCTGATTTCATCATGGTACCATGATACTTCCAAAGTACTTTATTTTGTTGGCCTGTATGATAATCAGTAATAGGATGCCCATGCAAACCAGCACATAAAAAAATCACGCTTTATATAGTTAAATACTCACACAGACTGGCACTTACACACACAGAGAGAGAGGAGTTTATCTCCTCCATCAATTTCCTCTGCATATGGTGACTGTTTATGCATAAGCTCTTGTGCTACACTTTATCAAAGGCCTGTCCTCAGAGCCATGCATTATTTAACAAACCCAATCAGGATTCTGCTGCAGGTAGCACCACAACCCAGGTGCAGCATACACACACAAACACACACGCACGCTAAAACACATCCCCCATTCTCCTTTGTCACTAAACCCATCCATATCTGTATTCCACTGTTTTTTAAATACTCTCTGTGAAAACGACGATACATGGCAAAGTGTGTCATAGAAACATTCACTAAATAATTGATGGCTCAGTTAACAGAATAAACACATTTAATTTTTAAGTATCGCATGCGAATGGAGTTTTACGTATGGTCTGTGCATGGATTCTAGGGTTTTAGACGATTAAATGTTTCATTTGTCAACCGTACGCATGATGACTATGATTATTTGATAAGGCAGGTGCATGAGTCAAGTGAGGTAAGCAACCATCTGCTGTTTCAAGCCCTGCACTTCCGTTGCTCCTGTCAGAGAGAGACTGGATCGCTCAAGGCAGAATGAGAGGAAGTGCACAGGTGTGTGTTTATGTAAGAAAGACTGCACACAGAATAAAAGTCGGTTAAAGATAAAACAAGAGACAGTGATTGCCTCAGAAGAACCGAATCCTTTCAGAACGCAAGTAGTAAATGCTAAAAGATGCAGTCACTGTATAAAAAAAAAAAAAAATTGCTTGAAAAAAGTTTCCGTTGTTGGGGTCTCAGGCCAGTTGCACCATCTGTCCACCTGATGTGGACTGCTGACTACCAATGGCCTTGCTTGTGGTTCTGACATGGTTACAGTCAACTCTCCCTGACCCCTTCCCAAACACCTCATTCACTCTGCTATTTTCCGTCCGCCTGATGGACGCTGTTTATTCATCCGCACTCTTTTGTTGAGAGAATAGCAATGAGACGATTGCATCTGCTTTACCTTTGCCCTTAACAGTGATGGCTTTGTAAGGTCAGGAACGGAAGCAAGTGTGTGCGTGTGTTCTGTGGCGGTCAGTGAAGGTGAATGGAGTACAGAAGGAGCTGTTTAAGTCACTTGTTCACTTCACTCTTCCCCCTTCCCCTTCTCCACTCCCAGTGGCCTTTGCAAGTGAAGGCATGGAAATGTATGCGGCAAATAAATACGTGGAGTGACGGAGAGGGCAAGCCATCAGGACGCGGAGGGTAAACCATGCAGAGCCTGAACAAGTGAACGTTTCACAACGTTTCAGGCATGTGGATCCGGGGTTTGGACAGCATTGAGCCTTTTCATGTACATGAATGCATTGTGGGATTTTGCTTTTGTATATCAGACCTCCAAATAGATTCAAGGCTGTACTCAAAGAATGACATGGTCACCTTTATGGTAAAGCTATGGCTATGATGCAAAAATGCAGAATCTGATTTGTATTGTTGCATTTTGGTGTTGTACTTTAAATCAGATATTAAGTTCCGGTGGTCCATCACAAGTGGCAAGTATAACAATACACAAAAAATATATTTCAAGCTAAATTTCGGGGACATTTTTGTGTGATAAATAAAATGTTTTGTATTTTGTTTTTAAGTTCAATTGTGCTGCTTTTTACATTTTCTCTATGTAAACATGCACAAGACAGATGTCTTTGACAACTGTGCCGCACACACACACACACACACGCACACACACATATACATATATATATATATATATATATATATATATATATATATATATATATATATATATATATATATATATATATATATATATATATATATATACAATTACTGTCTCTGATTTTTCTGCATCTTTTGCATTTACCATGTTTTATGTCCTGTTGCGTTCTGTTGCATTCTGCTGTGCTGTGTCTTGCACTATATGGTTCGATCACAACCACATATTTGTTCTGTGAATTTCTGAGGTCAGAAAAATCTGAATTGTGAGATGTAAACACAGTTTTCAAAAATGTATACTTCAGGATTTTTTGTTTGTTTGTTTTTTCCACCACAGAATTCAGACTCAGAATTTGGACTTTTATTCTCACAGTTTGGAGATTACACTTTTTTTACGAGAAAAATTCCGAGAAAAAATTCAGAAATGTGAAATAAAATTTTGCTCTTACCTTTTACCTTTTTTTCTCATTATTATTAGTTCATGGCAGAAACAGTTCCATACGTTTGAATAGGAATTTCACGTGAGAGGAAAAGGCTTCCCAGCACAGATTTCACAAAGCATTCAAGTAGGTCACATGAATTTGCCATGTTGACCACCAGACAGCTGTTTGGTTTGAAAGTGACTTCTGTGTGAATGGTGCCTTATCCAATATACCTGTTTACCTGCAAAATGTCATTGAAGTTTTGCAGATCTGACCACAATTTTACTGTGTGAATGGCCTATGTATTTAGTTACTTGTGATCATACCGCCCAAAATCGATCTTAATACCAAGTGTAAACGGGGTCTTTGGCCTGGTTCCTAGCAGTGCAGCAGGACCTGTGGAATCCTGTTGTAAAAGGGCGAGTGGGGTGTCTGCAGGATGTATGGAGTTCTGCCAGGCCAGGCTGTATCACGCTGGGATGATGCTGGCTGGCTTTCCCATGGAACATGAGCCAGTTGGCAAAGAAATCAAGCCCCTCCTTTCCCCAACTTCAGTCCTTGGTGAAGAAGGGTTAGACCTCTGCAGCGGGAACAGAAGCTATTAAACAAACTTCATTAGCCGGAGAAGCTTAATTTACACTCAGCTTTATGTCATCTTAAAATCATGATTAAGTGTTTACATGAGTCAGTACAGAATGTTTGATCCAAATCCTCCATATGAAGATTCTGTTAAACTCTGAGGTGACTTTGATAGGCAATTAGTTCAATTGTAAAGAATGTTTTTATGTGAAAACCAGCAGTAGATAACTATAGCTAGAAGCATTTCACTCCCTGTTCAAGCATGTGCATGCACACACACACACACACACACACACACACATAGCGCGCACACAGCTGTAGCATGTTCCACCCCAGTGCTCCTCACCTCTCATGCCTATTTGCACACAACAAAAAATCAATGGCTTTTTTTCCACTTAATCTCCTGATTAATTTATTGCTTTACCGCATGTCTGTGTGTTTACGTGCATCCATGTGTGTCTGTGACAAACAGCTTTGTGTGTGATACAGATATTATTACACAAACACATTAGTCAGGAGGATGCTGGCATTTGTAAGTATTGATCGATAGAGGGAGGAAGAAACCTCCCAGCACATGAGCCATTGGAGTTAAGTGAATGCCAGAAACGACACCTCAGGTGTTTTATTGAAAGAGGTTACCAAAACAACTCTCACTTTCACAGGAATATTTTTAAAAGCACTTGCTCAGCAACTCGTCATTTTAATTCATTTTAATTTAACTCGTCGTTTTAATCGTTATTCACCATCGAATGCGATTTACAGGTGTAAAGGTGGTTGGCAAAGTCCATAATATGTGGTAAAAATGTGTGTGTGTGTGTGTGTGTGTGTGTGTGTGTGTAGCTATTCTTTGATCACTAATATTAAACTGATAAATTGCATTAATATTCAAAAGGATTTTTTTATTGCTTTTTGTAATATTATGGAAGCCCACCTCATAAGTAAATATTATTAATAATAATAATTTACATTGTTGTTGTTTTTCTGTAATATATAGTGCCTTCATTTGTTTTAAGACTACTGAAGCATATTACCACCTCATAATATGCAATATGACTTATTTAATATAAATATTATTTAAACTTTGTATAACAATTTTAATATACTTTCAATGTAATTACAGGATGTGTGTACACAATAAGTGCATTGCATCAAATTAGTATTTTAAATGTTAGTACAGTAGTAGTTAAGGACACTTCATATAAAGGGGGTCTATTTTTTTTTTTTTTTTACTTGGGTAGGAAAATATAAAGTTTCTATATGAGACTAAAATACATCTAAATAATACCCAACCTCTAAGACACAGCTCAGTCATCCCATATCTAAGGATGTGTGGATACTGGACGAAGCTTGTAACTCAAGATAAGTGGGACCCAGCATGTGGCATTTTGATATGCAGGGGTAAAACATAATACCCTGGGGCTCATACTTCACCTCAGAAGCACCTGGCCTTATGGCACGGCTTTGATAGTGCCGTGCACAGACCATTTTCCAGCAAATACAGCGTTACGTGCATTCCTCGATCCACCCGACATGCTATAACTCAAAATTTGAGACGTGTTTCCTATCGTAGGTGTCTTCTTTTAGTGTTTCTTTCAAACAGACTGTATTTTAAACTATTAAAATTCACTTGATCAGCAGATTAAAAAAATGACGATCTAGATTAAACAGAGACTTTGACCCAACTGTCAAGAATTGCAAGCTCTCTCTGCAGAAGGAGATAAATGCTTCACAGTAACATTTTTGCCTGGCTCTTAGAATGCAAATCAGGGCCTGAGAGCACCAGGTTTGTAATTGTTCATTAGTAGGGTGGATCAAAGTTGATTTTTAATTCCAGTCACCATTCTGTATGTAAATTTATGTTATGGGTGGTGAGCATGCAAATACCACTCAGAAGCCACTTTGGTGGCTTTGTAATTTATGAAGCATGTACTGTGCCATTACAGCAATATTATTACATCACTGGATCATTAGAAGAAGTCAGGCCTCTTATTTGTTTAGTAACAGTTGTGCCAGCAAGGTTTCAATACCGTTCTCATTCATTTATTGTTTTTACGAGACCACCCTTTAGTGTGTTGTCCATGTTAGGTGAAATTATTCAATTGTTCAGAGCCGAATTAAAACTTATGCAAAATATTCTGTGTGCATGGGAGAGAGAGCAAGTGCCTCAGGCAGTGAACTTGCAGGCAGTGATATTTCAGGGGTGGAGAGGTCAGTAGGGTTAAACAGAAGGTCGTGACCTTGACCCTTGCTTTCAGATAGGGCAGATCCCAGTCCACCACTGCAAAAAGTGAATATTGACTTGAATTTTGTTTCCTTTCCCATACAAAGCTATCGTATGGCTTCAGAAGTGTTGGAATTTAGTCATATGGGTCTCTTTTATCACACTTTTATGGTGCTGTTTTGTTGATTTGTTGCTTGACAACTTTAGTCCTTATTCACATTCATTGTACTGAGTAGGTTATTCTTTAAAATGTCTCATTTTGTGTTCCACAGAGGAAATAAAGTCACAGGGATTTGAGACAATGTGAGAGTCAGTACATTTTCATTTTTTCATAAAACTGTTCCTTGAATTATACTGATATATGCAATACTGCTAAAAAGTTTGGGTTGGTAAAATGTATAAAATATATATATAAAAAATAAAAAAATGTCTCACAAATGTTGGATTTTTTTTATTTAAAAAAATATTATAAAACTAGTAATATTGTGAACTATTATAATACTTTAAAATAACTATGTTCTATTTTAAAGAATATATATATATATATATATAAATAATTTAATTAAACAATATTTTTTTTAAAATTCAGCATTTTTTTATGACAAATAGAAAGTTCTTTCACTTCAGATCATTTTATATATTTATATAAAGGTGTGATTAAACTGTTAGACTTTGATATTTCAATGAGACTTATGAATTCCAGCTTTTAAAGAATTCACATGAAAATCTATGTTTTTTATATATATATATATATATATATATATTGAAGTGTGCCTTAAAGCATTTTTATCATCCGAACTCAGCACTGAACTGTTCTCGTGTTTTTACTTCCATCCTTCTGTCTGATTCCCCTGCACGTGTCTGTCAGATGACACCGGGTGATCGAGTCTCTGTCTGCTGAGGCATGTCAAAAATTAGCGCTGCTCGCCAGAAACGCCTGTAGTGCTGTCAGGTGAAATTAGAAAAAATGGAAGCTCTCATCCTAGCGACAACTTTACAGTGCGCATAGAAGGGAGGGCACAGGCACAGGGGTGTTCATTTGAGTCAGTTGGCAGGGGTTTAGTGGCGGAAAGGCTGTATGAAGATAAGATGAGCAGCACACCACGTCTTTGACACCGATGGATTAGCAGTGATAATGTGATGATAGTAATTGAGCTGGTAATAATTGCTCAGTCACAACGCTCATCCCAAGGGTCTAGTGGCAATATTACAATTCATGTCCCCACACAAGCATTTATGAAATGAGTTACATCATTCAGGGGATTCCGTGTAGGGGTTTTCATCTTTTTTTCTTTTCTTTTCTTTGTTTATGAATAATGGGGGTGATCTATAAGATTGGATGTTCTCTGGCAAAAAGAAAAAAAAAATTTAAATACACTGTTTGAGGGTTTGTCTAAATTGATTTTCCACGTGGCTGTTTATCCCAATTTTCTCATGTGATTTAAATTTTACTGTATTTCATTTTAGCTAAACTTCCATTCATGCACTAATTGATCTGTCTGAAGCATTTTCATTGCTTCATAATTTGGTAAACTGTTTCAAACATAAATTCTTAACAATTGCTTTTAATTGTGGCAGCAGTAAGATGCAGGTCTTCCTTGTGTTCATCTGTCTGATGAGCAAAAAGAGTTGACAAGGCCACTTTCTTATTGTCAGAATTTTCTCTGAGAATCCAACACAAAACCCCAAGTTGCTGAAAAAAGAAAGCGAGGGAGAGAAAGAAAGGGGGAAAAACAGCTGAGGGTGTAAATAATTCATGCAGACAATATGACTTTTTTATGTAAATTTGGTGCATTAACCCTCTATTAGAATGATGGACGACAGATATGGGTGATGTTTCCTTGGTAAGAGCTAATGGATGACCATCATAAATTCACTGCACATTTTATTGTGTTGCCAGGGAAATTGTGCCTGCAGGCAATGTTGTTTACTTTTATGTAGAAAAAAAAGTCCTGCCCATCTTCAAAAGGGAGAGAGGAAAGGAAGGCAATCATGGGCCGTCGGCCAGTGCCTTGTTATGTGCCTTTAGCCACATTTGGATTGAACATTCCTATGCTCTTCCTCATCCTCGTCTACCTCCTTCATGATGTCACCACCAGATTATCCATAGGCCATCATTCATACATGCATGCTTTCTTTTTCCTTCTTTTCCATTACTCTTTCTTTTTAAATAGTTCACTTTTCCTTGACTTTCTTTTGCTAAACAATGAAAGATGTTTCTGTTATATATATATATATATATATATATATATATATATATATATATATATATATATATATATATATATATATATATATATATACTTTATTGTTGTTTACTTGCTTGTTAGGGGGGGGGTCATAGATGCTGATTTCTGTAAAATGAGAGTGTACTAAGGCTATCAACTGTCAACAAAATGACAAAAAAGGAAAACAAGTAGTTCATAACATTCCAAATCTCCTGAAGCCACATGATTCGTTAATGCGAAGAACAGGTTAAGATTTTAGCTGCTCTAGCTCCAGTCTGAATGATTCATTCATTATTCAAAATGGTCAATACTTACTGCACTGGACAATTATCAGTGAATAATGACTTGAATTTAAGTCTTTCTTCACAAATTCTTGGAATGTGTGGCATATGTCGTATTTTATGATACTTCATGGTGCTGTTTTTGTTATCTGAAGCTTGACAGCCCCTGTCCTTACTCACTTCTATTAAATGGAAAAGAAGCCTTTTGTGCTACACAGAAGATAGACAGGTGAGTTAATGATATTCATTTTTGGGTGAACTATCCCTTTAAGACTATCTTTGTCTTTTCCTGAGTGTGTTCTGTGAATGACCACTTGCTTAACTTTCCCTAATGAGCTCTGAGTTTCTACAGGATGCCTCTGTGCAGTCTGTGATAGGCAGTCAGTGTATTTCTCTGTGAAAGAGAATGGGAGACAACGAGTGAGCACAGAGGTGAAGCAGATGGTTGTGTGCAGCTGTTCGACAATAGACAGACTGGTGAAGCACCTCTGGATGCAACCAAGCATCAGTGCCACATCTGGGCTTTAGTCACACCACAGTCTTTAATGGAGAACCAGGACTCACACACCCATTTGTATCTAAAGCTCCCAAATACACATCTGTGGAATACAACAGGAGACGATAACGTTATGACTAGTGCGCTTCAAAGAACTGTTATCAATTGTGCACTGAGAGATTCATTTACTTGCACACAGAGATCAAAGACAAGATGGTTTTGGGTTAAAATCCCAGGCTGACGTCCTGTCTGTCTCCTCTTTACCCCCGTGGGGATGTAGATAGGTTGGTTAAATGGTGGAGGCAGAATCCATGCACAATGCCCTCTATGAAGGCGTCTGCTAAACATATAGATGATAATTACCGGCATAGCTGTCTGGTGCCATGTGTTGTAATAGGTCTCGGCTCACTGCTTGGTTCTCAGAGAGTCGTCACCATGCATTTCTCAATTGGTCCACGGCTTTCTGCTGTTTTACTCCAGTCAACCTTCCTTTTTCTGTGGATGTCTTTACTCTTCTATATTTGATCAAGTGAACGCCTTGATGAGCATGGGAATTTTACTGATCCCAATTTTTTGAATGGTATACAGTGTCTTTATAATTTATAAAGGGGACCCTTGCAAGTGAATCATAATATTTGGGGGTCCTTGGCATCAAAACATTTGAAAACCCCTGATCTAGGTGACTGTGCTCCTCTTAGCCTTGGTGTTTCTTTGATTTATTACACAGAATGTAGGAGATGGAAGTTAAATGATCCATGAAAATCAGTTTGAGTTGTTTATCTGATAACTTGAACACACTCCCACTAGTTATTTTATATTTCCAGTATACAATGTACATAGAAAATCTATGAATTAGTAATATGTTTTGTTTACAGCCGAGGCATTTGTCACCTTCATTCTGTGCCCGTTAGTGGTTCTGGTGGTCTCAGAGGGACCAGGCCCAGGAGCCTCTCTCCATCTGGGCAACTGTTTCTTGGGAAAAACACTGGTCTGGCATGGTGCCATTCTGCTGTCTCTTGACCACTTCAGGCATGTTTATATACTCTGGGAAACTTATGCTGCTGAGAGAGTTCAAGTGTGCCCATGAGAGAGCTGGATCAGGAAAGCGGTAGTGGAATCTCTACATCCTGTATTTACTTGCCCGTAGCATTCACACACAGCACATGCTCAGAACTGTGCCTGTTGTTATCATGAGTATTTCATTTGGATTAATTATCGGGTCCAATTAGAGGCTGATATGCTGTGGTGAAATCTTATCTTTCTGTCAAAAGAGACACTGGAGGGGTTGAAGCTTCACATAGTTAACAGTCAGTGTAGAAATACATAATTAATGGCATAGAAAGCAGCTGATAGATACTTCCTGGCAGCCTTAGATTTATTGAAATACCAATATAGAAATGTATCATAAGTAGGTGTCTTATTCAGAAGTGGTGCCATTAAAAAATATCTATCGAACATAAGTAATGTTTAAATTCATTAATGATTCTCTTACATGCATTCATCTGCCATTTCAAACTGGACACCCTACTAAAATACTCTGACAGAGTCCTATTTACGTCCACCGTCGCAACACCAATACTGCATCTAATACTGCAACAATACTGCAGGGGGAAGTTTTTGCCTGATGGTTAGAAAGTTGGACTTGTAACCCAAAGGTTACAGGTTCAAGCCTTAGGTCTGGCAGGAATTGTCAGTGGGGCGAGTGAATAACCAGTGCTCTCTTCCACCCTCAATAGTGCGACTGAGGTGAGACTTCTGAGCAAGGCCCCACTACTTGTGTTCACTACTTGTGTGTGTTTGGTGTGTGCACTTGAATGAGTTAAATGCAGAGCACAAATTCTGAGTATGGGTCACCATAATATCATACTGATACTTAAACAATTAAACCTGTCTGCATTCCAAGATATATAGGCTTAAATGTCTTGATATGGACTTGTATGTAGTGACTCATCATGCAAAATAACATTTAGATTAAGGAAAAGGTATAAACCGTATACAGTCTAATTTCCCTGAAGCAGTTCTTAAAAAAAAAAATGCTGCTTCTGCCAGCACACTCACCTTCCGCTGTGAAACACTGAACAGTGTGAGCGGTGTAGTAATTCTAATATTAATCTTCTTGCTATTAATTAAACTGGCTAAGTGCTAGTTGTGGCTTTATTAGTAGTGCCATATGAACATTGAGCTGACACTCCTAATAGGGCCACACTTATATTATTAAAATATTTTTAAAAAAAGAGGCATAATTGGGTTTGGCCACTTGTCCATCCCTCCTCCATCTATAATTCATCTAATTACTGATATTGTGGTGCGAGCCACTCTCAATTTAGGAGACAAACATGATTATTTATTATTAATAATGTCCAAAACATGTGCATTTTCTCTCTCCCAGCATTCTCCCTTTCAATTTTTAATGATTTCTTAACACAACGGGTGAGAGCAATTCCAAATAGAACAACAAAAGAGGCCTCTTTACATGGCCTTTCCGGCCTGTATTAGCAACATGTCAACTAACAATCAAGACAAAAGCCCAGCACAAGCAGACGGCGTTGCCTGTGTTATTAATGAACATTCAAAGTTAAAAGCATGCTAGCCTAACCTTCGGCGAAAAGTGGGCGGAATTGTGGGGTCTGGACTTTCAGTGGAATTCACCCCGCCACTCATAATGAGCTGAGTGCTAGTCGTGGATGCTGTAGATTATGTGGGCCAATAAAACACAGACAAACTCCTGCGAACATGCGGGAGGTAAATGAAGTCCCAGGGGCGTTATATTCTTCAGCTCCAATGGATACATTTGTTTAATTCTCATCCAACAGACAGGCTGTGCTGGCCCTCACATATGTGGGGAGTGTACAAGAGCGATAAAGGAAGGGGGAAGAAAAGCAATGAGAGCGAAGTATGCAAGTATTATTATGAGTATGTGCCGCAGGGTGGATGCCATTGTTTTTTCTCAAGGATACATTTCAGTGGCTGTGTAAACCCTCATGGATTAATTTTGCATGTAGATGCTGCACAAGGTATTACAATACTGTATATTGGCTATATGTGCTGTGAGTAATTCAATAACTAAATGAGCAAAAGCCGGTGAGCATTATGAGGGGCTTCTGAATGGAAGAATGATCTCTCTCTGCTCGCTTTCTTTCCATCATACAGTTGTGCCCACATTTTTTCTGCTTACTCATGGTTCTGACTCAAACACAGATAAAGCAAACATAGTAGAAAGCAGCTATGACTCAGTAAACAGAGAAGCTGCTACTGTAAGCCAGACATTTTAACAAAAGTATTTGTATAGACATATTGCAAAAAAAATGTCCAAGTAAGATTAAAAAAAGAAGAAAGAAAGATAGAAATTAGTCAATTTAAGCAAGAATGCATCAAATTGATCAAAATTGACAGAAAATGTTTGCCTCAAATTAAAGCTGTTCTTTTAAACTTTCTATTCATCATTATATATAGATTACCACACAAAAATATTAAGCAGCCGACTGTTTTCAACAGTCATAATAAGAATAAGAATATTGAGCACCAAATCAGCATTAGAATGATTTTTGACTGCTGAAAAATCAGCTTTGCCATCACAGAAATAAATTAAATGTAACCTCCTTTAAAATGCCAATATTTCACACTATTATGCTTTCAAAAAGGCTTACTGACCCCTAAACTTTTGAACAATACATATAATTTATTAATCACAAATGCTATATTTTTTATGATTTTACCAGTGTATGTGCGCATAATCTAAACATCAAATGGATATTTTTAAAGTTGTTAATGAAAGTGTTAATGAAAGTTTTTTTCTGTTGAGCTCCATCTAAGAAAGCACACAACAGATTTTGTTTGTGTGTATGTGTGATGAATGCTACATATCCATCTTCAGAAGCATTTCTGTACTTAAGGCTGTGTGCTATGTTTTAAAGAGGTAGTGAAAGAATCCACTGTTAGATTCAGCTCAAAAGACCATAACGCTTCACTTCTTTTCTTTCTCATGCCAAGCCTAGGTCGGTGCTCCCAGCAGAACATTTTCAACTGGTGCGGTGTGGTTTAACAGGTGCATTGCTCTCTCGCCTGATGCGTGGCTGGCTGCAGGGCTGAGACAAAACATGTGGCACCTAAAATTATTCTCTCCGGGAAGATGAGTTAAGGTTCTCCTCTCTATACCTTCACCTGGAAGGTAGATCTATCCTTTTTTCAAGACTACAGGAGCTGTCATTGCAAATACACGTGTCACTGAGGCAAGACACTAATTGCCTTTGCAGAATGTCACTACGCATGCTCAGGTGTGTGTGTAGTCTGGCCGCAGCTGCGCAAATGAGATTTGGATATTCGCAGACGGTGTCTCCTTGCTAGAGATAATTGACCTGTGGGGTCTGCCTCTGAGCTGCTCGCCCCCTCTCCCCCACAGTCCTTGAAAGTCTGGGACCCTCTGATTGGTCGGTAGTCAACATTAAATGGCAGACCTCTGACCCAAGCCCTCCATTCCCCCCCCTTTCTCTTCCTCAGCTCCTTCACAAGGACATACAGGAGCTGAGGTGGCCAAATCAGCGGCATTCTTTCACTCTTCTGCATGGCTCCCCACGCCTATAACACATACACACACACACACACACACACATATGCTTGTACACCTACTGCTTAGTCATTTGTTTCTGTTGTCACCCAACCAGGTCTTACATCTTGTTGTCTGTGTACCATACACTGTTCACCCTTTGGTGTTGTTTAATGAAGGAAATTTAGCTCATTTTATGCACTTCCTGATTGAATTTGTGATTTCCGTGCCACTTGTGTCACTTCAAAGAATTGTAAAAAATAACAGATTTTCAGTCTTTATTTGTTGGACAAGAAAGTAGTCCTGCCCCAAACTCACGTTATTGGTTTAGGTACTGTACTCAGTCCACAAAAACCTTTGAATAAAAAAAATAACAAATAAAGGATTTGGGCTTTTCTTTAACTATATCCACTTTTGGACTTTTATAGAAACTTTTCTGATTCTCTGATGTATTGTGCATAATAGTTATTTAATTCATTTAACAGAAACTATATTCTGTTATTGCACTCAGGGCAGATCCTCAATAACTGTAACATATCCTATCAGCTTTTCCACCAGTCAAGACAGGCAGCAACATACTAGCCTCTTTGTTCATTGGTTCATTGACTATATTTGAATTGTCACTCATCTGCAATTAAACCAATGAATGTTGCCATTTCAAAGTCGGTCCCCCCATTCTGTATGATTGATGTAACAAACACATCCTTCAAGTGCTGCGAAGCAAAAGGCTAAATAGCAATGCAAAGAAGTACAGCTCCTAATGCAGGTGTGTGAGTTGCTGTCATCTTTTTTGGAGTGATTGCAATGTTTTCTAAATATAAACTTGTTCTGTCAATCAGCGTCATTTCTGGACAGTTCATTCACCGGTTTATGACGAGTTTAAAAGAGCATAAGTAGGCTACTGTTGACATGCCCAGACGTGACACTTTGAATGAAATCGCATAAGAGACTTCTTTTAAAAACAGAAATGTGTCCAAACCTTTGACTGGTACTCTGGTACTGGACTGGACTGGTACTATTTTTTTATTTTTGACCTAGAAGGAACTCTCAGGGTGCCACAACACCCCTAAATACCTCCTGGTTAGAGCAGTGTAGTTAGGTCTGGATCCTTACAGTACAAATTGATTACATATATGTATATGCCTGTTGGGCTCTGCTAGCACAGCATTCATGTGTGCTGTTTGTGTGGGTGTGGTGTAACCAGATCAGTCTCTGTCGTGAGCCCCTCTGCTTTGCGGAGAGCTGCGCTTATAGAGGAGGGGGAACGCTTAGTGTGTTTCATGCTTAATTCTGTGTCAGTTAGTTGACTGTTACCTTCCCTCCAGCTAAAAGTGCACAGTGAAACACAAGCCCAAAGAAATCCTCTGGTTTTGACAGCCGAGCTGTTCAATCATTTATCTGTAGGCCCGGGGCCATGAATCAGTGTCAACAAACATTCCATTGAAATCATATCAAGCTTGCTCTGTTCTGCTCTTTGTTTCTTTCACACTCACGTTCTCCTTTCTTTCCCTCTCCTGCTGTCTCTCTATCCCTTTTTCCTCTTTTCATCCCCAAAAGGCCCCTGTGTGATGGAGCTATATATTTTCTTTTGTTCAACATGACCTGACTCATTAACAGCTCCACCGAGAGGTTATAATGTGTTGATTTTTCCATCTTTTTGGGGAAAAAAGCTTGGTAGCTTTTGACAAGCCTGGACTTCACTTTGGCAACAGTTTTTACTTTGTTATTTTTTTTTATATTCCTATGGTCTCATGATTAAAGTGGACATATTAAACAAGCATGAATGACCACCAATCTAGGCTGAAATAGCTATATTATGTGTATATTATGAGTGTATATATGTGTATATTTTAGAAACAAGCAATAAACATGCCTAATATACAGTATATATATATATATATATATATATATATATATATATATATATATATATATATATATATATATATATATATATATATATATATATATATATATATATATATATATATATATTAGGCATGTTTATTGCTTGTTTCTATGTTAGGCATGTTATACTTTTAATTGTTTAAAAAAAAAAGCTGAATTTATTTGACCATAAAATACAGTGATACTGTGAAATTATATTACAAATTCAAGGAATTTTTTTCTATATGAATAAATTTTGAATTGTCATTTATTCCTGAATTTTCAGCAGCCATTACGCCAGTCTTCAGTGTCACGTGATCCTTCAGAAATCATTCTGATAGGCTGATTTAGTTCTCAAGAAACATTTATTTTTATTATTAAGGTTGAAAACATTTATTTTTCAGAGTAGAATTCTGAATTAGTAAGTGGATTTAAACAATACAAAAGTCTTTCAGTTTTGATCAAGTGAATGCACCGTTGCTGACTCCTAACATTTGAACGGCAGTGTAAATGTTTGAATATCTGGCTTAATTTTCAACAAAAATTTAATTTTGTCGAATAAAATGATATGCCCTTTTAGTCTGTAAAATGGCATAATATGAATTTGACAGCGAAATATAAGAACATTTCAACAAACAGTGACAAAAATGAACACTCCCACTGTTCTTCTCCTCTTTGATGATTTCTTCTGGCTTTGTTTGGAGGACTTTTATGCTGATTTGGAGTGTTTTGAGCAGGTGAAGTGGACAGAGGGCAATGTGCTTATTTTTTGGCCCTTCCTGCGCTTGAGGCAATGAATGCTGAAGTCCAGTCAAAAGATTGCACTCTTCCTGTAAGAAGTATCTTCAGAAATGCTGTGGACCCCAGAGACTGACAGACCACAGAAGTGTAGGAGTATTGAAGTGAGGGAAAAAATAAACGAATACAGCAAGCTTAGTTATTAAAAACACCCTAAACTGATCCGTCCCATTTTTCTCTTGAAGAGGGGAGCATATCCTCCCCGGACCTTTGGTTAAGTTTCTTAGCTGCCTTTTGCTCTGTTTATGTTTACATCCCCTCAGGTGGTGAAGGCAATTCGGTGCCTCGTGGATCCAACATATCAATTTGTCTCTGCACGGTTGGGCCTACCTCGGCTGGGATTGCTACGCAGCTCACAGCCAATAACTTTGATCATGCAAAGTCAGATATAGTTGATGGGCAGCATCTCCTGCAAAGCTTGGTTCTCAGTCCTTGTGTATCCGCTACTCTCGGAGAAAAGGCATCAAAACAAACTTGGTTTCACAAAACGAGAGATGAAACAGATACTAAGTGCATTGGGCTTTTAGTTCTTTTAGTTCCTCTGAAGAAGGAGCCATAAAGTGCTTGCCAGATTGAGGGATGCTTGAATCCAAAGGCCTGGTTTTTACTCTCCCTCCCTGTCTCCTTTTCCCGAAGTCTTTTTCTCAGTTTCCCATCCCACCCCACTCAGTCTTTTATTGTCCAGTAGCTTTCAGAAGGTTCAAAGGCACATCTAAATTATTCTCCTCCTCATCCTTCTGCATACATATATATATATATATATATATATATATATATATATATATATATATATATATATCCAATTTATAATTTTTTAAAACTCATTTGCTTGTTTAGTTAGTGACAATAGAGGTCAATAGAGGCCAGTACAGGTTCTTTTTATATTTTCTGCAAGGGCTCCGATAACCAGTATTCATAGCTGATCAATTCTTGTTTTATATCTGCGTTTTGACCCAGTAAATTAAAAAAGAACGTATTTTGCACATTATTGTTCAGCTTGTAAAGTAGATATTTGCATCTTGCATTTGAGTACATCTCTGACTTTTGTGAGGCGTTTGTCCTACAAAGAAATCCATTCTCTGTGTATACATAACACACCTTAAAGTGTAGGAAAATACCATTAAACAATACATTTTGGAAGGTTTGAGCTGGGTCATAAATTTACAGGGAGCTCTGTGCCTGTGTCAATTGACTAGGAAACCCAAACTGGAATAATGCCCACACAATCCAGCAGAAAATCAAAGCCCAATTCTAGATCATGCATTTAAAGTATTTTTTTTTTTATATTTCAGAATGTGAATTAATCATGCATTGCATTTCCTTTATGAAAAATCCCATATAAATTTCTGTATTAAATGTTTGTGAACATGGTAACAGAGAGCTGCTCTCACAGATGGCTCCCAAGACAGCCTTTCAATTACTGCAACAGTTTAAATGTCCGTGTCTGATTGGAAAGTGTTGGGAATTGGCACAAAAGGTCCTGTGTGGAACGGCTCCAAGTCATTGCCACTCACGCCGTCAGTCTGGACGCCCTCCAAGGTTATTTCATCGATGGCTGCTGCATCTTCCAATTCCCTCAACCCCTGAAAGTACACAATACATTCTCTCCCTCTCTTTCTTTCTCTTTCAAACACACACACAATCAGTGATAAAGTAAACCACCCTCCTAATCCTGTATTACTTTGATTTATGTGTTGTTTGTTTTCTAAAAGCAATTAGATTACTTATCAAATTACTGGTGTGGAGTTAATGTAATTAATTCCGTCTGTGCCACTTTGAGATTTCAGCTCTGCTGTACAGTATGTGTGTTTCAGTTTATGCTGTATGAAACACATAGATTGCATGTAGGTTCAGACAGATGTAGAAAATACACTTGTTGTGACACTTGCAGTTAGGAACAATGGGTAGGTTGGTATTACTTTTAGAGCATCAAGTAAAATCTCTAGAACTCATGCTTGTTGAAAACACTAACTCGTGTTGACATTTCAGCAAATCAGGTATCATGTTGTTTTATGCACGTTTTTGATCACTTTTAGTGAAATGTCCAGTGAAAGGCTCTAAAAATGTAACATTTTCTCAGAAATAGATTAATGAGAATGAGACAACACACTGTAAAAAATTACTCTGGACTGGAGGGTGGTAAATGGTTAATGCTTTGCATACAAAAAGTATTCTCGAAGCTTCGTAAAATTACAGTTAAACCCCCTGATGTCATATGGATTATTTTACCAATCTTTTTACTACGTCTCTGGACCTTGAGCGGGATAATTACATTGCTGTCTATGGAAGGGTAAGAGAGCTCTCAGAATTAATCAAAAATATCTTAATATGTGTTCTGAAGAGGAATGGAGGTCTTACGGGTTTAGAATGACATGAGGGTGAGTAATTAATGACAGAATTTAGATTTTTGGGTGAACTAACCCTTTAACACTGCAGTGGACTTTTGTATATACACCTGTGGACACTTCTGGGACACCTTCACACTGAGACTTCCAGCACGCAAGGACTGTTTTACGGTATGGAAATGAAAGACTCTTTTAACAACCTAGGCTTTCTAGCTTTATTGTGTTGTTTTAAGTTCCATGTGGGAATTGTAAATACAGTTTATTTATTCACTTCATAACTGTTGTATGTCTCATCTTTTTAAACACTCAAAGGTCTCACACAGTATAATCTGACCCCATTTTAACAATTGTAACATCATCAGTTGGCATCTGGCAGTTGGGTTTCCAGCCAATGACTGCATTTAATTTGACCTCACAGTAATTCGATTACATTTTCAGTTTATCTCATTCATTTTTTTAGGCTGAACTGCTATAACTAAACAGCAATGGAAAGCCTATTCATCCAAATCTCTTGATGCTTCAAGATGTTCATGAAGAGATTGTAAAATAAATCCAAATGGAAGGCCTACATTTATAACATTGACAGAACTTTAGAATAATGCAGAATTGCATCAATCACACATTACATCAATCACAGTTTCTTATTGTTTGAAATGACAAAATGTGAGGTATTTAAGAATGTTGTTTTTGGTGCATATTCTGACATGGATGAAGACATTGATCTATTTTTGAATGGGACGCATTCAAGAAGTTTTATGTAACGTGAGCAATATAAAGTGGTATGTCACTTGAAATTGATTATATGAGGGTTTTTTGTATACATACAATAATTTATTCTAAACATTTAAAATGTTTGTTATTTGCTTAAAAAAAGTATTTGATGAATAAATTATTTTTTAGGTAAATTCATTTCTCAATATACAGTATAATGTGTAATTATTCCTATTGGATGATTATTATTATCAACTGTTGCTTTCTAACAAGTTAATATTGCTCAGTTTTTATAGATAGTTAGTTGTGTGATTAATATATTAGAAATATATTATAGGATGGAATCTACCCAAACAAATTGAGTGCAAATTGTTCCCTCAGTTTAATTGAGTAGATTCAATAAGTTTGTTTTTACAGTGCATTTTATTATGTTGGTTGTTGTACATATCACGGCACTTTCAAAGGGAAGTCACTGTCACTAAAAGGTTAACGCTGTATCACGTTTGGCACGTCCTGATTTTGCCAAGTTCGATGTGTTCCTAGGTCAACATATTTTGTTGACCCTGGAACAACATTTTACTCCAAAAATATATTCTTAACCATATCCCTATACCTAAACCTAACCTTAACCATGAGTAATCCCTAAAATCAGAGGAAATGATAGATGAATGACACTGATGTAAAAGCACCAAACACTGATTTTAAGCATAAACTTCACAAAATCTATAAACTGGTTCTTCAAATCTGATTGGTTAATCACAATGTTGTTCCAGGGTCAACAACGATGTTGTCCCAGGAACATGTCTCACTTGGTAAAATCAGGTTCTGCATCACGTTTGAAATTAACATCCCATCTACAATAAACCCTACCCTAAACCTAACTGATAGTGTTAACTTAAGCTTGAGATAAAAAATAAATAAATTGTTGAATTGTTAAAATGTTTTTGGTGTTTTACTGGTACTAGTGTTCAGTTCAGGAATTTATGTATAGGTACATCTTTGAAGTTTTGCAAAAATGTAGTTACAGGCACATTTTCCCATTGTGCCTATATTGAAAATTTGTAGAAGTTTTGAGGATTTGTTGTCTTCCCAAAATGGGCTCCTTATTATATATAAAACATTGCCTTTTTGATGTTAATACTGGCCTCTAAAGGAACACAGAGACCCCTTCTACCCCCTTCAATCTCAGGCCTAAAAGATTATTATAAATTAGAACAAAGGAGAGAATGAGAGCAGGATTGAGGATGCTGCATAGTCTTAAACAAAGGAAAAACTTTCCAAAACGGGTGACTGGGCAGATTAGGACTCTGTCAGTTAGTGCTCATGGGACTTTTCCCACTTGTTCTCTTTACCCACTTGCTCGGGTATACCATTACAGCAATAATGAGGTAGCATGGGAAATCTACAAAATAGTTATAAGGTCGTGGAAGACCGATTTTATTAAGTTAGGGAAAGACGCACAGGCATTGTGCATCTCTTTGGCTGTCTATCAGAACAACGACTTAGACTTCAAAAATTGGGCCTGACGACGACTGGGTCCAATAATATTACGCCAATAGTGATGTAAGACAATGGTGGCGAACCAAGGGTGAGGGTGCTGAGATATGTGCTGTAATTGAGCAGCTGGAGCAATTGGAGGCCATGGGACGCACTTTTAATTTCATCACTCCGTCAGATTTTATTAAAACTCATCCGTCATGAAGAAGAGAGCAAGAGGCTGGGCCGTGCGTTGTAGGCTGGATTGCCATTGCCTGGGGATTGGGGCTTTGGAAGAGTAGAAGGAATTGTGATATTGGAGAGATTGATGACAAAGCTTGGTTTTTAGGCATAAGAAGGTAGAAGGTAGAAGAATCCCTTCCACATTATATTCGCAAATATCAGCCCAGCCATCAAGCTCATTTGTTGCTGTCTAAGGAGGTCAGTGAAGTTGGGGAACATGCATTGTGGGATAGGTTGCATGAGAACCCAAGCGGGATAATTATCAGTCACATTGATCCAAAGTACAAGTGCAGTGAATTAACCAAGTGTATTGAATTGCCGTTAATAGCTGTTTTTCCTCACAGGCTAATGAGATTACTTCAGCCTGTTGTCGACGTCGTTCTTGTTTTGTTGGTTGAAGAAATAGAAGGCCTTGTTTGTTACCGGCGTTATTTGTTGTTGCGTTGTGTTTTGTTTTGTTTTGTTTTGTTTTCACAGGGGACTTTAAAAGAGGGCACACATATGCTAGTTAGTTCTCAGATAGGGCTGATAGCTCAGTCTTGGCACAGTTTTTGAAGTGTCATCAAAGTGTAAACCCCCATCTCCCTTCCTTCTTTCTTTTCCTCTGAACTCTTTCTGTCCTCTACACTGTCATCCCACCGAACCTCGGCAGCTCCATCACGCCTCCTTCAATCAAAGCAAATTAAATGATTCATTATTTCTTCCCACCCACCAAAAGATGTAGAAACATGAAAAATAAAAGAAAGGCACAAGTGAGAACGAGTTTCACATCTTCTCCCATTCACATTTTCCACATAGTACATGTGTGCTACTAAAGAACAGCGCCCCCTGAAAAAAAGAAGGGGAGAATAAAATGAAGTGTGACAACATATGAATTTCAAATTTGCGGAGAGACATCAAAGTGCACAATCCTGGGCGCCTTCGACAAGGATGCACGCTGATTTTTAATCCGGTCCCCTCGATTGTATCGCCACCCTGACGAAGAGTTGAGCAGGGCCCTGCAAGAAAGAGTGGCACTGGGCAGAGGGAGATAGAGAGAGGGAAAGATCAGAGATGAGAGAAGAGGAGATGGAGGAGGAGGAAGGCGAGAAGAAAGGAGAAGCTTTTCTAAAACAGAGGCGGCTGAACCCTTTGTTGTCATCTCGATCAGAGGGCCCCTTTCATCAGAGCGGGAACCGTTTCCACTCCTCTCAGTTTTGGTAAGGGGAAGTGAGAGTGTGTGTGTGTGTGTGTGTGTGTGTGCGCGCAAGTCCAAGTGTTTGGAGTTGGTGCGTACCTCTCGAACATCAGCATCCTAGGGCTTCAGCCTCTGATCAAACGTCAGTTTAAATATGACATTGTTTGTATATGATGTGACTTTTTATTGTTCTTTAAGCATCTCTGAGGAATTAATGGACAATTGTATAAAAAAAAAATTATAGTTAAAATAAAAAATACATAAACAAAACCAGACCATTCCTTTTTCTTAGAGGTCTTGAAACTCTTTCCCCAAACCTGTATAACATAAAAGAAGATGTTTTAAAGAATGTTGGTTTTGGTTCCCATTTACTTTTTTTGTCTCTGCAATGGAAGTCAACCAAACTGTTTGGTTTAAGAATTTTCATTTTGTGTGGACTAACCCTTGAATTATGTTTGTAATATTTTTGTTTTGGTGGCTTAATGCAGGAATTGTGCATGTACAGTACATCTCTCTTCAGAAAAAAAGGCATCTTATATAAAGTTAAGATGGTAAATTTTCCTGCTAGTTGTCAGTCCTAAATTATTTACTTGCCAAAGCCCTTTTTACTTACTCTTGTCACTTGGTGACTGTTAATTTTGGACCCTGGTTGTAAGCATAACCAAATAAAAAACGTTTTGTGCAGTCACACATTTGAGTAACTGATGCAACAGCTCTCTGAGGAATGAGCATACAGTGACAGAACAGACATACAAAACCAGCACTGCTATGATGCCAGTCAGTGTGGCTAAGCAACTAGAGGAAAGAGAGCCAGCATGAGCGAGTGTTCACAGCCAAGTATACTGCAAGGAAAAGCTGCCTCCAAGTAGTGTCAGGGGGTCAAATCCTAAATGGCTTTTACATGTTTTACACACAAACACATTTGCTTGCTCTTTCTGTCAAACAAGGACCTTTACTACCAACACAAGCACAGGGTTAAAGATCTCAGTTGACAGTACAAGTACCCTTGAGTACAGCACCCCTAGATTGCTCCAGGGAAACTGTCTCTGCAAGTAGTCACTTTAATTCTCACTAATACTTTAGTAATATACAGAAAACACACTTTTTACAAAATATAACTTCTTTCTTTTTTTATTGTTTTGAAGGCATTTTCATAATAACAACACACATAATAAAGCATCAAGAGTTTGTAACACTTGTTTAAAAGAAACAATGACAATATCAACAATAAAGAACATTTTGTTATTTTTAATAATAATGAAAATAATACTAATACTACTAATATTATTTTAATATTTCATTTTAATGATAATGAATGTAATTATTGTGCTTATCATTATATTTATGAATAATGAATAAAAAATGATTAATAATAAAGCAAAAATTGAAAATGCAGTCTGTTTGTGAGTGATAGAGACAGAAAGAGAGTGTAAAGTGTTGGGATGTGACACTTTTGGTAACATCATGCCCCATGGCTATAACTGATATATATATATATTTCTTACCTGCATATGGCATGAAAATGACCTATGGGCACCACAGCTGTTCCATTCTACATCTTGCACATGCTTCCCTGCAAGATACAAAGAAGTGTGAATGTGAGACTGTGTGAAGTGTCACCTCACTCAAAATAAACGAACACATTTACACATCTTCATTCCTCTGAGCGCACATTTTTCCAGGAAACAATATCCTAATTTACACCCGTGTTAATCACAGGTAACATTCATAAATCTGCACATGACCTAAAACAAATTGCCGTCTTATATTTCCCTTCCTGGCACAGTCTTCAAACATCTTAAAATTCGAGAGCTGAGGTTTGTGCCACAGTAAATAGTTGTTCTTTGTTCCTGACTCCCCATGCAACAGCGTAGTGTCCTGATGGGGCTAACAGAGTAGGGACTGTCGAGGGAATCTCTATTGCATTCTACAGCTGAATGTTTTTTGGGTTGTGAGGGAGAGAGCTGAACTGAAAACCCTCATAGGTCCACAGCTGCCTTGTGAGTTATGACTCAAAATCTTGTACCCATGGGACTAAGTTTTAGGGTTTACATGCTTCCTTTCTTTTTCAGGTCCTCCTCATCCCCTTAGTAGGAAGTGTGATATATCACAAGTGAATATGTTGTATATATTGTACACTTTAAAGCAGCTTTCAGGGGACAGCAATATTATATTAACATTTTCTAATAAAACTTTTTATTTATTTTATTGTATATTTGGATTAAAATACACTTCAAAAATGGCAACTTTGGGTCAAATATGGACTAACCCAGCTGGATATGGACTAAACTCACCACAAACTGCTGAATGGTAGTGTAAATCAAATAAAAAAATGTACATATTTTTTAATCAGTTTAAATATAATATTTTTATCACTTCAAATGTAATAGTTCTATCACTTGTTTACTTAAATGTAAAAAAAATAAAGAAATTTTAACAGTAACTAATACTAACTATATTTCTAATAGCTAAATAATTTTATTACTAAAATTTGCAATATTCAGAGAAAATACATTGCCTTGTAGACCTAAAAACTTTGGATTACAAGTCTCAGAAGTCCCATCTATACTACTTCAAATCTCAAGTCACATTCTTAGTGTAAGTGTGGCTCAAGTCTGAGTCTCTTCTGACAGAAAGCTGGTTAGTATGAGAGAGAAGAGTGTGTGTATGTGTGTAAAGAAGACAGTAAAGCGATAGAGATGTGCTTGGTTCAAGAGTATAAGAGAGGAGAGAGAGTGAGAAAGAGAGAGAGATGCCCATTACTTGCCTCCGGCTACCATTATGTCTTCCATTTGTCTGTAGAAGTATGGGTCAGTGTGTGTGAGAGGGAGTTTGTGTCTGTTTGCTGTGGTTAGTCGTATTAGTGTGTGTGTGTGTTGGAGGACAGGGGTTGTTCTCATTATCATGTGGTGTGTGTGTGATTAGCAGGCTAGCTGCTGCAGTAGGCAGGCTGCATCGTTTACCATGCTGTCAACACTACAGCCTTCCAGCGAGCCCCGCTATTACTCACCATACAACACAAACTCACACACACTCCGACGTGCTCACTGCATGTGTGGGTGTGCATGACCAAGACTAAATGCAGCAGAACTGCACAAGAGCATTCATATACATAATTTCCATAGTATCAAACTCAAATCAAATCAGCGCATATATAATTGAGAGTGATGGCAAAAGAAAAAACTTTTTTTTTTTTGCACAGATCCTTGAATGTTACTGAGATGAATCAACAGCACAAGCCAGATTAACTGACACCGACAGTTGAACCGTAAACGCATAGAGATTTCTGCACACAAGGAGTCTGAAAACAAATCCACAAAGCCTGTCATAAAAGCATGGGCGGCTGGTGGCAGCCCAAAATGATTCTTTAGCATTGGAGTGTGATAAAAAAAAAAATCTAAATCTTTTTAATTGCCAGAAAATTTTGAGAATTTTGAAGGTTAAAGAAGTTTGGTAATTCAGAAGAACTCAAAAATAAGGGCCAAAGTCAAAGATGCCTCCTCTTAAAAAACACTTTCCCACCCCAAAGATGGAAAAGAAAAGAGCATGAGAGAGAGAGAAAGCGCGTCTAAAAGAAATGGAGGGATTAGGGTTTTTGCAAGAGTTTACTACGCTCATTTTGCGTGGGGACCTGCAGGATTATAGATAACAAATGTTAGCAGAGCGCTCTGACCTGCTTGCCGAGAGAAAAGTGTGTCTGTTCATGCTATAACAGCAGAGTCTGCATCTGCAATGCTGCTTAAAGTAGGAAAAGAAAAGGCGTGCAGAAGAAAAGGGTAAAAAAAGAGGAGTGGAGTATCAGAGTGGGCGGGAAGAGTGAAAGAAGGGAACATAAGAAGAAAAAGAAGGGTCGCTTGTAAGCTGCGCGCTTGCCAAGACGCAGTCAGGGTGGTGTATCGTGCAGCGATTATTAATTAATGAAGCGATTAATTGTGTCGACCAGGCGATTGAGGAGATTTTCAGTGAGGTGCAAACCTTAAGCGGATTTACACTGACTCCACAGGCTGTGAGTGTGTGAGTTACACTTTCCACTCAAGCAAACAAGCCAAATCTCATCTAAGCCTTCCTATAAACTCTTATTGCTAATCATCAGCCATGCATTCCCAGCATGCTCCGACCTCCTCTCCCTCCCAGTCCATTCCAGGACCTGCAGGGCTGAAATTACAGTGGGGCCTGGGGGATTCAGGCTTTGCTATCTTGACTGACCCAAGCACCAGCTGCTCTCAGACCGGTCAATCCTCAATTAAAAGCAGTCTAATTTAATTCGGTGAGTGCTTGACCACAGACGACTACGAGACAGGGGCACTTGGTGTCTGGTCGTGACCCTTCTCGTGCGGGAGCTGGTCTGGCACTCTGCTGTTTGCCAGCTCCTAACCAGTCCAAAACACACATGTAACCCCGAGGCTAGAAGTTCAGTACGAGCGTGTTGTGGTGATCTCAATGCATCTGTTGCTAAAGCAGCCTTTCTTGATTTAATACAGTTGAATTTATACACAAATGCCCTTGATCCCATTATTAGCTCTTTCAATGGACTTCTCAGATGTCTCCAAAGCAAGTAATTCTGTCCTTTCAGGCCTCTTTGAGCCTAATACAACAGAAAAGCAGAAAAAATAGACAGAATGAGTAAACATAGTGGAACTCCGCGGAATGACCAAAGGGAACAATTTGGGTTCATTAGGCATGCATTAACATGAATTACTATCTAATTAAAAGGAAGCAACTCATTAATAAGTTTGGTGAGGGCTCTCTTGAGTGTGCAGTGACATGTTGAATTCTGCGGCTTTGCGCTGGCTTAGCCTCACTGTTGCTGTCGCCAGGGAAGAGAGACGGCTCTTAAAATACTCCAGTGCAACAGTTTACATGAGGAAATCCACAAAGGCTCACCAAATCAGTCATTAAATATTTAAGTGACTGAATAATGATTAAATACTTTACACAAGGTTCTTAGAAATTCTGTTGTTGCAAGCTGAGTTTGAAGAAAGAAAGAAAAGAAACATCTGTGGACTTTCTGATAATAATACTCTGTAAATAATATTCTGTAAGCAGGCAAACTACTAATCATAATTTATAATTTGACATGCTAGCAACTCAATGTAAATAAATATAAAAATAAAATAAATATATATGGTTTTTGCAAAAAAAAGCTAAATACTGTATATTTTTGTACATGATAGCAATACAATTATATGCAATTAAATTAATTAGTTAATTAATTAATGCATTTATTATATATAATCTATAAAAATATAGAATTAATTAATTCAATATATAAATGTATATTTAAATAAAAAATACATTATATAAATGTAATGTTGTATAAATTAATTGTGTATGTGTGTAGATTATTGCTAACCATTCACAAATAAAAATAAAAATAAGAGAGAAAAGCTGGAAAATGTTAGGTCTTTAAAATGTGGTGATGAGTAATAAACAATTATTATCTATAATACATGAACACCACAACTTCTTAAAATATTATTTAACAAAAAGTATATATAATTGTAAGTTATTTTAGATTATATGACTTGTATCACCTTTTTTTTCTCTGCATTTTCTTTCACAGAAGGCAAATTATGTTTGCATGATATTTTCTCTGTCATCATAATCATCAGCTTTCAGCTCCATTAGTCCTGTCAGGAGAGATGATGAAACTCGATCAGCGTCAAGCTGTGTATTATTATAAACATAAATCTATAAAAAGAACATCATGGTTACACTTTATAGAAGCTGTCATGAATAAGTCATCATTAAACATTTCAGAATGTTTACGCGATTGTTAGATAACATACATTAATATATAACAAAATCATATTTTCATATGTGAATGTGACCGTGAACCAACTGATCATCATTGTATGATGTTTGATAAAAATATAATTTAATGAGATGCAAGACTAAAAAGAGGCCACACGTATATGGATGTGTAATATTTTTGAAAAGACACTCAACAGAAGTGTATGATTGAGAGGTCAAGTTCTAAAATCCAAATAACAATTTGATATCAAGTGAACAGAAAATATTTGCTATTGCAATCACCTACCAAGCCTGAACATTAATGTAAGCTGCTGATAAGTGACTGGATGGGTGTAGTGGCAGCTTGTCCAACATTATAAGCCCACTGCATCACAGGGATTGAGGGGAAAGTTACGTTGATTTGACTGACAATTGTGCAGGCAGACAGTGGCAGAGAGGCCCAATGTATTCAGGAGCATGCTTCAAACCCCTTCAGCCCACAAGCTGTTTACTACTCTATCAGCTGCTTACCAAGGTCTGGCCACCATCCATATTCAGACGGCACAATTCCACTGCTTATCTCACAAGCCCCCCTCCAAAAGCTCGCCGTTCCCTTCCCACACATACATACATACATAAATGCATCTTTATGGAAGCAAGTGGCAAGTGCACACCCAGAAGGGGGCAGGATAAAGATCACCTTGAATTCAAAGCAAAGAATTAAGGCCTTGGTGGACCAGAACGGACAGCGACACGGTTATGGTGCCCAACTTTGTGTGTGAATGCATGTGAGAGAAAAAGAAAGAGATTGCAGAAAATAAAATGCAATTAATTAATGATAAATTATAGATATAAATTACTATATTAATTTGTCCAAAATCTGGCAGTACAGTATATTAGAACTGGAGGACAAGTAAAAAAGAAGAAATGCCCAGTGATTTGAGATTTTAAAACTGCACTAAATAATTACAAAAGTAAAGGATGGCCAGGTTCAACAATCTGAAAACAGTACAGAATGTTTCATCATTACTGTAGATAAAGCATATTTTACATGCCATCCAAATACATGCTAATTTGTTTAGAATACTCTTTATAGCCGATGGGTTTTTGCACCTGAGGACCCCTGGGGGGTCTGCGGAGGTACTGCAGAGGTCTGAGGAGAGATAAATAGAGCAGAATTTAAATTAACATTTATATTCTGGTGAGCAATATGTAATTGAATAATGGCTAAGAAAGATATTACAGACTGGGAAATAAAGCTTTCTATATTATGGGGTCTCTGGGTCGGCTTAAAAGTCTCTGCATGCCATGGAGGTCCCTGTGGTCTGTAACGGCTGAAAACTCTATCAGGATAGCTGTAAGAATCTGGTGATTAAAAACATTGTGTAATCTATAAAAAGCCTAGACTGACCAAATGCACTTCTGATCCTGTCAAAATCCTATGAAATTTGGTAATGGAAAAATTGAACGCAGTAGCCTGTAATTTATAAATAGGATTGCCAGCCATTTAAAAAGTACAGACTGAGCATTGAATTAACTGTGTAAAAAAGAAGTCAGGTTAGTCTCTTAGCTGTTTCTCTTACACTTTATGTTTTAAAAAGGGTGTTCTCTGCTGTGGAGGAAGAGTACCCTTTTTCTCTTTGCGCTGCCAGTGATTGAAGTTAGGAACTCACTTCTATGGCTAATTGCACACCGGTGCTTTCACATGAATATTCATGCCTGCGTCTTCAGGCCCGCCTAATTAGCCCAAAGATAAGTCAAGAGTTAGCGAGAGATACTGTAGCCCACACCTTTTTACAGAAGGAAAACATTCCTGTTCATTCCCTCGGGATGCTTGCGGAATCGCCTGAGTTCGTTAGCCAAAAAACAGAGAAAAGGGTACCTGAAAAGCGCAGGATGTGTCTATAAATTCATGGCTTCTCAGGAAGTGTGGGTACCCATTACACACGTCTGTCAAAGTTAACCGGTTGAAAACAAACGGGTAGAATGTAACGAATCTTTAATTAAAACACTCATTTCAGTCCATAGTATGGAACTAATGGAGCTTTCTAAAGTTGGTAAAGAATTAGTTTAAGAGCAGGTTGTGTCCAAAGTGTCCAAATGGAAATCCCTAAATTTTCTCTGCAGTGCCTACTCCTCATTACAGACAACAATATAGATTATTCATCATAATTATTTTCCCTTGTTTACGTATTTTTTTTGCAACACTATTTTTATTATTGATAAGCTTACGTGACATTGAAATATTACAGTTCATTAACACTATTAAGTATTGAGCTAATGTATTACCAAATGATGCTAAAGACCCTGAATAATTAATTTCTAACTTATATAGTATAGTAGTTTCATTAGTGTTGATAAAACATTTTTAGTATTTTTG